>NC_056408.1:19393939-19696969 GCF_905147365.1 Aricia agestis | reverse complement strand
ATAGCTGGGTTGCCAACATGGCCGCCTTCGGGACTTCTTTATGCTAACAGTATAGTATTTATTATTATTATTTATAATTAATATAGTATTATTATTATTATTAGTTATGTAAGTATATAACATAGATTCAAAGTTTAATTTTGTATTTGTGCACGCCCTATCTGATGTCTTATGTCACATCTCTCTCCGTAGGGCTGCTGTAAGAAATTTCTTTGGAAATAAGCAGTCCTTTGTGTCGTTTTTCTGTGTCAATTTCTATGTAAATACTGTCTTGTGTGCAATAAATGTTTAAATAAAAAAAAAAAAAAAAATAATAAATGTAAATTACAATATTCATTGTAACATTGACTATGTTAAATCTTCTCCTGATTTATTAGTCTCAATGTAAAACTAAAATACTAGGCTAAAATGAAAGTAGTCTTGTTACAATTTCAAGTTTTCAGCAATAGAGTGTCTTTAGTGACGTTATTGCAGAAACAAAATAGTATTTTGATTGTGGTATTTAAACATAAGTCTATATTGATATTAAATATTTTATTTAGATGGGTTCTTAGTGAAAATACGTCATTATTGAAAATAATTATGTTTATTTTCAGTCTTTTAATTTATAGCTGTACACTTACTGCAGGAAACTTAACTAGGTAAAAAAATAATCAACAATAACTTTCAGTTAAACATAAATCACATTTTTTTAACTTAAATCACTTCAACTTTTGTCATAAATTTAACACAACAATAACTTTACATTTTAACTTAACTTAAACTTTTGTCATAAATTTAACACAACAATACTAACATAACAATAACTTTCATTTAAACTTAAATCACTTTGGCAAAGCAATTTAACAGTAACTTTCAAATTTTACTTACATAATATCTAATAATAAAAAATATTAAAAAAAATCAACACTGCTTACTACTAACTCAATTAACTACGACTTTAAAGAGAGTTATAAAAAGGAGCGTAATATCTGGGAATGGCATTTTTTCTAATCAACTCTAACAAACCATCTTTTTTCTTTTTATTGAATCCTGGTTTTACGTCGTACGCTTTTTTAACTTCAACATTTACTGTTTTTTTTCTTTTTTATCACTTCCGCTTTTTTAAATTGTTGCTGTTCATAAGAAGTTTTAAAAAATAGGGCGCGAGGATGATTTTTATTAACCTTCACAACTTTTAAGTCTGCTATTTTGATAGTGTTTCCTTCTTCATCCTTTGTTATGTTTACACCCATTTGAGAACAGACACCTTTCCAATCGAGAAAATCATCATTGCTCATTATATTTACCTGAAATGGTGTAGGGTTTGATCTAGCAACTTTAATTGCACTAATAAAAGCCTCAGGGGTGTACATTGGACCACTTTTGATTTGCTTTTTAACCTGCCTTTCAATGAGGGAATGTGCAGAGTCACCCTCGTTTTGGGTGTGTCCTTTGATTAAATATTTGTGAGTAATTGTTTTTATGTTTGGGTAATGTTGCACAGCAAACATGTACATAGACAACATCATTTTATTTTTTTGCTGACCAACACAGTTATCAGAATAAAATATTACGTCAACTGTGCTGTTCTTTTGGGACACATTTTGTAGATATTTAAAAACGCATGTACCTAGATCATTAACACCCCTATTGGCTGTAGCTTCATCCCAAACATAACACTCTACATCTTTAGAATGAAGGTCGTAGATAGTGAAATTGAATACATTTAGTTTGCTAACATAATAAAATAACGAAGTGTCTCCTTTGGGGCATTGGAACACAGCCTGCATGTCGTATACAGCTACAATTATGTCTTTATTTTCCTTGTCCATATTTTTTTCTAATCGACATAGGTTTTTTTCTTTTAGGTGCCTATCATACTCTTGCTTTTTATTTTCTTTTTCTTCGCCTTCACAGTTTTCATAGGCAACGCAAGTATCACAACGATCTTTCTTTGGTTGGAAGACGGAAATATTATATTCTTCAGTAAAAATCCTGTAGAACAGAGTATAGTTCCCGTATGGAATGCTTTTAGACTTACAGATTTCCATGTAGTCTTTATGGATATCGGCAATTGATCTCCCACCATCTATATATTCTTTGGATGTGGTCGCTCTACAATAATGGGACTCTATTCTTGGAATAGAATCAATGTGTTCCTTTATTGATTTACGGATAGCTTCATCAACTTTTGCGTGATTTTTGTGTCTCCCTCTCTATTGAAACAAAGATTCAGAATATTATTGGGAGTGATGAGAAGATCCCTTACCACAATTATAATCACAACTGTGGCATGTGCAGTACTGCATAATTTTACCATTGAATTTCGTGATGAGATTGATGATTTTATAGACAATGGTAAGTTAATACATAAACAAATATATGCTATCAAATTCAAATTTTGCCAGTGGTGAGACTCAGCTTTTTACTTTGTTTCTAGGTTCTCTTGCCAATGATGATGGCGATGCAGAAGATTACTATGATTAAGGTGGATTAATTGTAAATTATTTGTAAATGAAATTGAGATTTTCTCTTGCACAACGTAACACTTTATTTTTCTTTAGACAAAAGGGAGAAACCATAGAGCACACACAAGTAAGTATTGTGCCACAGAACACATAACATAGACAATTTCTTTTTTTTTAATTATGAACTAACCTGATAATATGTTAAATAAAATTATATATACTTAACAATGTGGGATGCAGGATTACAATAATATAACAAATATAAATAAAAACATATTTATTAAAAATTATTTTAATTAAATGATAGTAAAATTAAAAATCACTGAAGGTTGTTTATATTCTTCTTCCAATATTCATAAGGTACAGGCGCCGTATAAGGCCCACTTAATTTTAAATCATTGTAAAACTCTAAAAAAAAAGAGATTAGGAAAACCACTGGTTCAAATATATAAAATGTTTATTAATGTCACATTTTAAATAAATACAACTTTTTTTTGTACCATCGCAACAGAGAAAAATCGCTTTTTTAAAACATAGTGAATGGGCCATATTGGGAACATAGTAGCCCAAGAAAGCCCGTTATGAATTAAGGCATATCTATGTAATATTAATACCAGCAAAATTATTTTTTTACAAACTAAATTCAACATGCAGTTTTATTTAATATTAAATATTTTAGATTAATTAATCAGTAAAAAAATTGACATTGGGCCTTCTTATGTCTATAGAAACTTGAAATGGCTTTAAAACAAAAAATCAACACTTAAACTAATAATGGCGTATATTTTGATATCCATCTTCTTTGCTCGTAACTAAATAATACTTATAACATCCTCTAATAGGTCATTTATTTTCAATTGTGGGCCATATTAGGTATATTGAAAACTATTTTTAATAAAAAGGTAAACTGTACGTATACTTAGCTTAAAAACTTATACAAAAATAAAAATTCAAAAACAAAAACAGAATCGTAATCAACAGTAAGTTTTCACTAATAATATCTTTCATTTTCTCTTAAACTAATAACATAATCAACAATAAAAAAGTCTGAACCTTATAATTGCAGGTAGAAGAGAAGAAAAAGTATGAGCAATACTTACAGAAACAATTATATAAAAAAATAAAATAAAAATTATTTCTCCTTAGCAATAATGGTCTTGGAAGAGTCCAAGACCAATTATATTGCTCAGACTTTTTACACATAGGCATATGAAAATATCGGTGTCTTCTTTTGTCAAACCTACGCAGTCCTCATGGTACCACGCCAAACACACTTTACATTGACGCATATCGGCAACCCTGTCCATCTCACAAGCTTGACAAAACCACACTTCATTTTCAGCAGTTTCAGTCTCCATTTTTTTCTTTTTTTTAGCATTTTTTTCTCCTGTAGATTTACCGTTACTTTTTTTTTGTTTTAGCTGTCCTTTTACAGGAATTTATGTTTTCTTTGGTTTTTTCTTTTTCCCTTTTTCTATGGCAGCGTCAAATAAGTCTTTGGTAACTTTTTGCCCGATATAATTTAAAGCTTTACGCCTTGGTTTATTCTTTACTGTTGCGAAATTTGGCGTGGGAATTTGTTTTTGAAATGGTGTCTTAGCGCCTGAAGTGCCTGGAGTTTCTTTAATTTTAGAAAGTGGTAAATTATCATCAGAATCCTCAGATCTTTCCCGATCATGTGTAGCTAATGAACTGTATTTTTCTCTAGACTGTGGGTTGATATTTTCTTCTTCCGACTCAGATGACGACGTATAAATGTTAATATTTCTTGCAGGATATTGTGCATGGGTGAAATTTAATATATTTCGATCAAAATCTTCTTGATCGAACTCGTCTGACGTAGAAAAATGTAACAGTCGTTGAGGGTGCATATTTATACCGGAGGTGGAAGGAATAGGTGAAAAAAACTGAGAATTCCTGTCGTACGGAATGCTCAAAAGGGGCTGTCTACGATGCTGTTCTTGATGTTGAGAATCCTCAATGGTAGATTCGGACGAGGAACTATAGTCAACTAACTTTCCACGAGTACTAGTTGAACACTTAGGAATATCTAATATATTTATTTCTGCAAATTCATTTTCTGAGAGATCATCTTGAAGCTGGGATAAAATGGATGGTGACATATCTCGCAAGTTATCTTCATTGTATGTGACATGATCTATCTCAAAGTTATTGTCTCGTCGTGGGGAAACAACTAAATCTCCGAAATCAGTAGCTTGTTGCATTTGAGAGTCGATTTGAAGCTGTATACCAGGTAATTGCGTAAGCGCTGAAGGCGCGTAAGCTTCTTGAGGAATTGCATTGGGATCATAAGGGTAGAGACCGGTGGCTCTGAACCCGTTAATTATATTTTCTTGGGTCATGCACCTGGGCCATACTTTGGTAGAAATCTTACTGAAGCGGGGTTTTGTCAGTTTGCGATCTGGATATTGATATGCGTATAATAATAGCTCCTCATCCCAATGATGCTCGTACGATTTATTAACTGACTTATCAAGGGGTTGTAACTCGTGCGTTGTGTTTGAGGGCAAACAGTATAATACGATGTCGTGTTCATCTGCTGCATCTACGATCCTGGCATCCAAATGACAAGAAGCGCCATCAAAAATTAATAAACATTTTCCTGGAGACTTATACTGACCCAGATGTTCGATGAAGTCCACGAAAAGTTCGGTCGTCATACTTCCCTTGGGTGCCATCCTCACTAAGGTTCCAGCAGGAAAATTGTCACAAAATTCTGGTTTTAATCTGTTGCCCTTGAATAAGATCATTGGAGGCACTGCATTTCCCGTTGCATTCACACACATCGCGATTGTCACATTTTCTGCATGTTCATTAGCTATAAAATGTACTCTTTTTGTACCTTTTTCAGCAAAAACTTTCTGCTGATGATGAAGGTTCAATCTACAACCCTTCTCATCCATATTATATAGACGTTCTGGATGATTTGATATATCCAACTCGTTATATATTTTTCTGACAGCTTCAAAGTGTTTTTGAACGATGTGCTTATTAAGTTTTTGTGCTCTGCCGGGATTCATAAACTGAGCTTTACTTTAGTTTGAGGAAACCTTTCAGCCATTTCTTCCCTGCAATATTTGTTTTTTCACTGAACATGTTTGATATGCCATTTGCTCTACAGAACTCGTACGCCTGTTTCCGAACAAGTTTGGGGGTCAGCGGCATACCTACGTGAGCAAGTCTTATTATCCGTTTTGCTAAGTCCTGTTCATGATTTTTATTCAGAATAGGTGGTCTACCAGTTACCTTTTCTGTTTTTCCGGATATTAAGTGGTTTCGTAATGTACGCCTTGGGATACAAAATGCTTCAGCAGCTGCTCTTTGTGACATTTCACGTCTCTTTACTGCCTTTATGGCATTTTTTAGCTGACATTCTGACCACTGGCCTCGAGTTTTTTTCCCAGTTGGCGCCATTTTGTTGAATACCAGCCTATGGAATTAAAACCACGTTAACAATAACCTGTGGACGTAATCTGTCAGCTACCAGACAACCAAATTTGGTGTTTTGTCATTGTTATCCTATTGTGTCTGCTAATTAGGTACCTGAGAGATTTTAACGTTTAAAGCAAAATATGTTTCAATTCGAAATGGTTTTAAAGAAATTTTCTTGTCATTAGCAAATTTAATAAAAGGATTAGACATAGAAATGTATAAAATTTCAAAATATTATTTTAATTGCAACATTAAAAATGTTACTACATATAATATGCAATATTCGATAGTCCAAAGAAGGCCCGGGCCTTATTTGGGGGTCATGTAGTGGGCTATCTTATGGAACTTTGCCATATGGCAGTAAAAATCATGTTAAAAATTAACTGACACCATTAGAATATTAAAACTTACTTTGATTTAATCTTAACACTGTTATTACTAAGATTTATCAAGGTGTAACGCGATATTACTGTATTTTGTTGTAAAAAAATAAATATACTTACGTGAGTAAGGTCATAACACGTGCACTGCCTTGCCGCGTCACTGACAACTGACAACAGTGTTCAAAATGGCCGCATGCGATTGGCGTGATGACGTTTGCCTTTCGTCTAGGAACGCATTCACAAGATTCCCGCGAAATTTTAAATTGTTCTGGCCACCGAAACCTAAGTATTTTTTAAGTGTGCCATGATAGGAGGTGGGCTTTATACGGCGCCTGTACCTTATTCTACATCTAAAATGGCCATTCTTTTTTATGTATTTTCTCTGCCCTTTCATTTTCTCTTTCTTTAGCCCTTTTCATTATTAAAATAGTTCTTCCTCATTTAATAAAAATTAAAAAATCTAGTCACGGAAAATCTTACATAACAGAAGAATGTGACTGAGACTGATCTATTAATTTACAGGATCTATTAAAGTACTAGGAGAGAAACTATGATAAATATATTGGTTTTCCCAGCTATAACTTTTAATGTTGAGGTCTGCGTCCCTTCATTATATTCTTTTTTTTGTATGAGAGGAGCGGCAACGGGTGTAGCAGTTAAATTTTATTTAAGTTCTTTTGGTTCTTTATCCTTAAATTTTTGTAACATGATAAATACAAAGTGGTTAAAGAATGCAATGTTAAGCATTTCATGCACTAATATAATTTATTATACTTACATCTATAATATCAACTTGGTTACTCGAGGATGCTGATGGTGTCCAAGGATCAGAATATGGTGGTGGCTGCAATTATCAAAATAATGAGTTTATTTTATCCTCAAATATCCGTAACATGCTAATAATATAGAAATGTCTATCTATAAAGCATAATACCTGATGCAGACTGTCGCTATCAAAGTAGTTTGGGTTCCACTACAAATTCGTTTGGTAAGACTTGGATGATAGCTACATCTTCTGCTGGTGGACTTTCCGCCTCTCATGAGTTTGGCGCGTTTGTACTCCGCTTTCCCTTTTTTTTTTTTTTTTTTACGCAGTGAAATGCTGTGTCGCATTCGACGCAGGGGATGGGGACTCCCACTGCGGATATGTGGGGCTCGCCGCGGCGAAGATGGTGAGTGTCGCGGCCCTACCCACTAAAACACTGCGATGTTCCTGACTCCTACAGCTGGCGGATGCACGGGTCCCGACGAGCATTTCTCCGTAGTTCCGTCAGCGCAGCGCCTGCTTGGTCTTACGCAGGCCCCTCTTCTTGGTGGGGGTGTTGGCCCCCTAGGCCGAACAGAGGCCCCAAAACGGGGGGCTTGTTTAGGCCATCCTGCTCCGGTGGTGTCGCGATGCGCAGGAACATGAGGCGCATCACGACCATCTCGGGACTCGATGCGATGGGCGGTGGCGTCCCCACACCTCCACCCCGAGTACCCCTGCTAAGGCGGGACGTTTCGGCCATTTTGGACCATCTACGCCTCGGCCGTCGTCTCCGTTGAGGGTCGAGCGCCTCCCTCTCTCTAACTCGCTCGGCTTCCTCTTTGGTGGAGATCACCTCCTCGGCGAATCTCTCCACGTGTCTCCATTGGTGCTCGCTGCTCAGCATGGCTTGCACCAGTGCCGGCAGCGAGAGGTCCGGTCCGATGGCGTCCGTTAAGGCCGCTCTTTGTCTTGTCCATGAGGGACAGGCCAAGACGGTGTGATCGGCCGTGTCCCTGTCCGCGGTGCAGTGGTGGCACCGCGCTGACTCCTCTCTCCGGGCTATCTCACACAGGTACCGACCGAAGCAGCCGTGCCCGGTCAGTACCTGCGTAAGGCGGAACGAGAGAGCGCCGTGCTTGCGGTTCACCCAGTCCTTTAGAACCGGGCGAATGGCCTCCACGAGGCCTACGCTGACCCGTGGCTCCAGCAGGCGCTCCTCCCACAGCTCCAATGTCATCTCCTTTGCATGGGCCCTCCACCGACGTACGGCGTCCGGAAGGGGGTTGCTGCCCCCCGCGCGGATCTCTGCGCAACGCCAATACACGTCGGCTTGGGCTCTCGCGTCTATGTCCCAGGGGACACTACCAGCGAGCAGGCACGCTGCATCTCTGGAAATTGTGCGGTATCCGCGCACTGCCCGCGTCGCCATCGTCCTCTGCAGTCGCCCTAGGACAAGTCCATTAACGCGCGACAGGTTTTCTGCCCAGATCGGCGCCCCGTACATACACATGGAGCGTATAACGCCCATGTACAGGCGCCGACATTCCAGGTTCGGGCCCCCGAGGTTCGGGAGCAGAGAGGCTAGAGCCCCAGCAGACCTGTTCACCCTCTCGGACAGCCGGCGGAAATGCTCCTTGAAGGACCACCGACTGTCAAGGACCAAACCGAGGTACGTCATGGATGACGCCACGTCAATTCGGGTTCCGCCAACCACAATTGCCAGACCCGGCGGAGGCGCGTTCCTCGGCCGATGGAAGAGCAGGGCCTCGGATTTATTGAGGGCCACCGTCAGGCCCAGTGACTCGATACGCCGGACAGTTTGCGCGACCGTCGCCGTCGCGAGTATCATCGCGTCGCGTATCGTCTTGCCACGGCAGACGATAGCGGTGTCGTCCGCATATGCGATCTTCTCTGCGCCGGGGAGGTCGGCGCCTCGGAGGACATAATCGAAACCGATGTCCCACAGGCCCGGCCCAAGAGAAGAGCCCTGTGGGACGCCGCAATCAACTTCATGTTCCTCCCAGGTGCCGTCTTCGGTGGGGTATTTGACGGAGCGCTCCGACAAGTAGCTCCGAATCGTCCTACGCATGTACTTTGGCACGCCGTGGTACTTGAGCGCCTCGTTGATTGTTGCCCAGGGCAGGGTGTTGAAGGCATTGCTGATGTCTAACGAGACAACCAGCACTACCCCACCCCGGGAAACCTCCTCCTCCGTGATTTGCCGGAGTCGGGCCACCGCATCAATGGTCGATCGACGAGATCTAAAGCCGTACTGAGCGTTGCTCAGATTCGGGCCAACGTCCTCAAGGTGGCGGTTAAGACGCGCCACTATGACCCTCTCGAAGGTCTTACAAATCTTGTCGATCAACACAATTGGCCGATAACCAGACGGCTGGTCCTCTGGCCGCCCGTGCTTCCTCAGCAGGACGAGTTTGCCGGTTTTCCACCTGCGGGGTACTCGACCCTGTACCAGACATCTGGTGAAAACGGTGAGCACCCGCTCCTCCATGTGCTTCATGGAAAGCACCCACACTCGTCCTGGTAACAACAGACCTTCTAGTCACTGCATCGATTGATGCCCCTCTTAGTAGACCATCCATCAATCCTCTTAGAAACAGGCCAGGTATAACTTTACCTCCCATGACAACGGGGAATAGGGATGTGTTATCTTCTATTCTGTGACCCATAAGAAGACAGTCTGCGAACAAGAACCCCTGTGCTCTCCCAATATGAAAGCTCTTTTCCCTCGCTGTTAGTTCTGACCAGTTTCCCTCTCTGATGTCTGCAGTCTCTTTGTTAATTCCCCATCCTGAATTAGGTGGCTTCCAAGCCTCTAATGTCTCATGCACATCAGAAAATATGTACTGAGAAGGGGATTCCAAAATTATATCAGTAATTTCTCTAACACAGCTGTCACAGTGAATATGAAAATGATAAAATCCTTGACTAGGAGAACTTCTATGTAATTCCCCTGCAGTAATCTGAGAATAGATAATTGAGCTTTGAAACATGAAGTCATAATTTGCTTCACCCATATCTGACATTGTATCTGTGGTGGAGACCATCCTTGTTAAGCGCATAGGGTTTTGTGCAGAGAATCCTCCTGAGCTCTGCCGTGAACAGGAAAATCTATGCAAAGCTGATCCTGTTCTTTTAAACCCGGGTGTTCCTACATCCCAATGCTCCCCTGTTAATGCTAATATATTGCTAAAAATACTAAGTGCTAAATTGGACCCGGGTTCTATGAACCAACTGATTGCTTTCCTCAGGTTAGCCGCTCTCTTGATCATTGGAATTTTAGTCTCACGTTCCCATGGTTGTATGATACTTGTTGTTTCTGATGTTTTAGATCCTAAATATGCTCTATAAGGACCTCTTGATGTCCAACATGTCTCTAATCCGTGAGGGATCAAAACCGAAATGTAGGGAGAGTTTGAGCCGATCGCCTGACAAGTGGTACCCCGTCAAGGCCGGGTACTCGCTTTCCCTAGTTTTAACTTTCCCCTTGCTATTCCGCCACTGGGTAATTAATTCTTTTAAATCCCTACTCCTGCTGTTTAGAATGTTAAAGCTGAAAAAATTAAATAATGTCGATTGTCGAATAACGAAAAAAATAAAACTGCTTATCGAGACAATACTTCTTGCTATGCTTTCTTCTTTGAAATGTTTGTGTTAGTGGTTACATCTTTGTTTTCAATAATTTGAATTCGTTCTAAAACAAGCTGCTTTAACAATCTCTGCAAGTAGGCATAAATAAGGTTTTGGCATTTGAATTACGCACGGGAGAGGGCGGGGAGAGGGGGGGACTCCCCTGCCCCCCCCCCCCCCAAAGTTAGGAAATCAACAGTTACCAAGAAAATTGTTATTTAAATTTTTGAGGTTCTTACGCCGGTTCTTCTCGCCGGGTTAGCTCCCGAACCGGTGGTAGGCATCTGTGTAGCCCCGACGTTCAGAGAATATTTGAAAAAAAATATTCTGAATAAAAAAAAATGAGTTTGAGTTTGAGTTACTTTCTAGTTTCTACAATAGTGATTTGTGAATTATAGTGATTCAACTTAAAAATATTTTATGAGAAACAGCACGTGTCGTTTCGATATAAGTAATATGAGTAATATTTATATAAAAAATGGTTGGTGCAACCCACCCTAAGAAATATAGAAAATAGATTCATTGGTGGACACTAAGAATCTTATATATTATCAGTGTTTTTTAAGTCTCTTGGTGGACACAGGATAGTGCGTTATTATCTCAATAATACATCGGTACAGAACACCAATAAGCTTGTAAAGAGTGGCATCGTCTAAAAACAAAGATTAGTAAGACCGCCCCGCCGTTGGATAACAAAACAATGCAGATCGTGGTGCATGAGTTTCAGGTATTGTATTCGCTTATTTTTGAGAAGTAAGTAATTTTTATAGTGGCGACTAAACGAGGCTTTTGATTTCAGCGCCCGGAGAGGAGGTGGAAGGTTATTCCAACAGCGGGAGGCTGCATATCTAAACGATCCACGGAATGCTGCTTTTCTATGCTGTGGTGTTATGATCTGATACTGGGAGGCTCTGGTACGCATACTCACATCGCTAGCCCAAGATAGTTTTTCATACAAGTAAGAAGGCGTTCGAGTTAGTATAATATCAAAAAGCAGTGAGGCAAAATGCAACTTTCTACGTTCCTTCTTCATCTTCAGGAGGTTTGCATTATTGATGAAGGGAGTTACATGAGCACGTGGAGGGACTGTAAAGCAGAAACGGACACAAGCATTTTGAACTCTCTGCACAAGCTTCTCTGTTCTGGCAAGTAAGTTTACTCCTATAGCAGTGTCCGCATAGTTCAACCTTGAAAGTACAAGTGTCTCACAAAGTCTGATTCGTATGTCCTCACTGAGATATGGTCTGAATCTTTAAAGACTTTTTAGACGGAAGAAACATGTGCTGACAACATCCAAGATGTGTTGTTCGAACTTCAGTTGTGAATCCATAATGACTCCTAAATTACGAGCAACATTTACGCGCTCAATTTGCTGTCCGTTTTTTGAAACTAAAGGTTGTTTATCCAAGATATCAGCAACCTGCAGCATATTTATACGTGGGAGAGTCATGCTTCGGCACGAATGGGCTGGCTCGACCGGAGAAATACCACGTTCTCACAGAAAACCGGCGTGAAACAGCGCTTCCGCTGTGTTTCGCCGAGTGAGTGAGTTTACCGGAGGCCCGATTCCCTTCCCTATCCTCCCCTATTCCTTTCCCTTCCAATCCCCACCCTCCCCTATTACCCTATTCCCTCTAAAAGGCCGGCAACGCACCTGCAGCTCTTCTGATGCTGCGAGTGTCCATGGGCGACGGAAGTTGCTTTCCGTCAGGTGACCCGTTTGCTCGTTTGCCCCCTTATTTCATAAAAAAAAAAACCTGCTTCTTAGATCCTAAAATCATGAAATTGAACTATTCATATTCTAATTACCTTTATTGTACTTCTGTTTCCCAAATTTTGATTCGTCTATTTGCACGACTTACCCCGGGCCACCTATTTTTTCATATTCCTCTTGCTTTTCTAATTGGTAGGCCACAACAACTTCTCTACAGTAGGAATACCAATCCATGATGGGGACCCGGGAAAGATAGCGGCCAAATTCATTTCTGTAGGGGTCCTCATGTATTGCTGTGCGACGAGCAAAGCAATACATCAGATCGTAAACATGAACCAGGTGAATCTTAATGTTGTCAAACCAAGTTCCATTTGTCCGCGATCTTCTTGATTTGCCTTAGGAAGTTTTTTTTCCACAGTAATATTGTCCGACTGTATTGTTAGCCTTTAGGTCGATGTTCATTTGGACGGACATTTGGATGTGAATGGGACAAAGCTTTTTACCACAGACTAGGCCTTGTTCCACGGCAAATGCGATCCCTTGCTCCCTAGTTCCCAACTGCCAGATCACTCGTGCTAAATTCCACATAGCCTGAACCTCCTCCGAATATAACCTACGTTTTTCAGGGGGTGTCCCCTATCATCTCTAGATGACTCCTCATCACCAGCTACAAAATAATAACTATTAATAATTATCTTAAATCGAAGGAGCCCCGCTACGCGGGGCTTCTATTTCTGGGTGGTTCACAAAAAAATAACCACGATGGCTAAGGTGGGAGCTTCGCTTAGCCATCTAACCTAACCAAATCCAAGTCGTATTGGGGCAACATTGCTATTAATTACCTACAATCACGTTTCGGGTTGTATTTCGACAGGCGTTAATTTTTGAAAAAAGTTTATTCGAGCATTTTCGCTTGCCTAGACACCTTCTTTCGATTGGTGTATTAAAAAGGGGTGGTCGTCAGGGGATGAATTTTTTCATCAAACTTTTTCTGTTTTCTCCATACTTACGAGATTCATATATCAGCCTCTATCAGACCGGAGGTTGATTTTTGAGAAAAGTTTATCTGAGCTTTTTTGCTCCCATTGGTGCGATTGGTGTATTCAGATGGGGTTATAAGAAGTTAAAAAATTGACGCAAAATTTTTCAGTCCTTTTCCCATAGTGCCCTGTTTCTTCCAGTCTAACTATCCAACCATTGCCTCAAAGATTTTAAAATACTACGTGGACTTATTCCATTTACCATGACTCTCTGCCAGGGTGAGCCAACTACAAGAAGGCTGGTCCATTTCGTCGTACACCAAATCAAAACTGCAACCAATGTCCACAAAACGCGCCAAAGTCAATATATCTCGAGAGTCCAGAAAGAAAAGCCAGGTCAAAACGGAAAAACAGGTATCAACTTGGCTACGAAAGTCAAGGTCGTAAAAAATCCACAAAACGCACTTAAAAAGACAGGGTAAAGAATTCACGCAATTACGGATAGAAACGGAATGCAAAATGGCAGCGCTCGCTGAGCTAACCGAAACTTATTTCTGTCTACTGCCCACTTTAAAATCAAAATCCATCATGATGCAATAAATCACCCCCCAAGCCTATACACAATTCCCATCTTCAGATCTTCAGCGCCCACTAGGGGGCGTTATCGCCCACTTTGGGAAAGGCTGATCTAGAACCTTGGAGCACTATACCAAGATGCCGCCGACGTTTCGTTTCATTGTTACATTTTGTTTTTTTTTTTTCTTCTTTTTTTTCTATTGTTCATATTTTATGACACCTAAAATCATTTTACAACAAATTACGTGTAAAACAATACATAACTATAGTGAAAAATTAATTTCAACGACACGTTAACTAAAAATAACGTTCCGTCACACCGTTCTAAGTTTCACGTCATGGTGACCTTCATGGGTTTATAATTGAAAAGACACCACATACATTAGGGTTTCTGTGTGTTCTGTCGTAGTGTATCCTCATTCGTCGCATACGACCTTTCGACTTAGCGTGCATAGGCCGGAGCTAACAGCTGATTAACGCGGTCAACGTTCTCGTCTTCGTACACGAGAATGTTGACCGCGCGCTGCCTATTGCTTATTGGAGTAAAAATAATAAAATTAAAAAAAAAATCAATTATTTTTCTATGTGGTTTATTATCATGTTTAAAAGGTATTAATTATTAAAAAAAATTAAAATTAAAAAAAATACATATATTCGTAATCAGAAAATGTAGTATAATCATACCCCAAAGTTATCGGAAGTGGTCTTATTACACCCTGTATAGCCATAATTTAAGAGTAACATTGTCCTACAAATAGAACAATCCATATTTTAGAACCATCAAATCAAATGTAAAAATTCTGTTAGCTACCACTTATAAGATTTTTCGCAGATAAGAATGTTTTTCGTCTTATCAAAATGACGCTACTCACAAAAAAATTGCTAGTAATAAAAAACTTGTTCTAGGGCTCCCGTACTACAAAGTAAACTGACACGTAGCGATGACTGTATTAAACACCTTTCAGTTCCATTGCACCCAGGAAAAAACACTGGCGTTGTGTTCTTGGTGCTCAGATATAGTTTGGCAAAAATATATCGTTACTGCCAAATATTATATACGAACTCCCATCTTCTTGTGAGGAATTAACTGTTGATACCTCCTAAAAACTGCTTGCTGCTTTTGAGTCTTATTCGACAGTAGATCGTGAGGCTGCTCTGTCAGTCCTTCTCCAACAAGTATGACAGAGATAATATTTTATTCTTAGCATCTGAAAACAAAGAAAATTACATGCATTAGAAATAAAAAATAAATTACTTGTTTTGAATTACTTATGATACTTAAATACTAACTAAATATAAAGAATAGTTTTAGAATACTAATATGATATTCAAAATTATAATACGAACCTGAAGGAGTGCTATCTGCTGTGCAGTCATATTTCTAGTAGCAGCTTCACGCAATGAATTTGTATATTTTACTATTTAGTGTGTGTGGACGTCTCCTTAATAGTGATATTCCACAGCTGATACATAATATATGGACATGGCCAACAATAGGTCCAGGGCTTGTTGGATGTCGTATCTCGTCCCAGGCATTGTTCCAACATGTATGGCACACAAAACTATCACTGGAAACTTGTACTTGTAAAATGAAAAGAATTGTATATTACATTATCATATTTTATTATTAACTCAATAGTATAAAATAATGGATATTTTTGGGTGTTTTATTATTTACATTAACATCAGATTATTATTTATTTAATTTACCTGCTGCGATCCCAGAATAAGGGCTATACCTCACCTTGACGCCATCGCGACATGGCCAGTGAAGTTATCGTGGCATCGTCTGGCGTCTCTACGTCGCCGCAAAGCGGTGTTTTTTAAAATTAAGTTTAAAAACACCGCTTTGTGGCGAAATAGAGGCGCCAGACGTTGCTTTGACGTTGCCATGGTTATGTTAATGTACATATTTTATGATAAGAATTATTTTATGAGAACGTTATTGGAAGTAATTATCTAGGTTCCGATTCGTTTACTTGTTTAATATATTTGTATAAAGTTGCCGACTTGCACAGATGAATGAATACAAGGTAGGACTAATAAAAATATTTATAAATTTTTTGAATATAACCTCTGGATCTAAAATTATCTTTCTTCTTTTCAAGAGTTGCCCAATGATGTGGGTTTCATCTTTTCAGCGCATTCAGATATACGTTATGTTTCTTCGTTTTTATGTTGTATAGGCTGATCCATAACTAAATCCTCTTTAACAACTTTAAATTTAGTTTGTTATTATTTCAATTTATTTCAAAGTAAAAAATTCCACCTTAAAGTAAATGAGTGAGTGTACGCATAGGCATCTTTAACAACTTCCTTGCCTATATCTATGTTCATTGCGATTTGCGATATCTTCAAACTCTGAAGTCACGTCTACATAATATGATTCCATTTCGATACCCTCGTTTGTTTTGAGGTTAATGGTTGGTTGATTATTATATTTTCTATTTTATCACACTCAATTCTTCTAAAGGGGCTCTTGCTAGATATTTATATTGCGTCCTTTGTATTTAATTATTGGTATTTTTTGCATTGTGTATTGTTGTCTGTCACTCTCGTTTTCTTTTTCCTGTTTTAGGCTTCCGTAGTCAACAAGGAACCCGCGTAGTTTCGGTCCGTCCTAAATAATAAAGTATTAAATTCTCCTGAGGGCAGTTTTAATTTTTTCATGTATTCACTGGCACCTTCAAATAAAGTCCTTATAAACCCAATGTAGGAAGAGCATATCGTTTTTTTAAATCCTGGCGGACGAATGGAACGACTGTTCAAGACATCAATGAGGTCATTCATAATATTGATAAAATTTACTGTTCCCTCACAACCTTCGAATTGTTTTAACTTCAATTTAGTTCGAAAATAGTCCATAGCATCTGCTACAGAGCTGCTAAATAACTGGGTGGCCAGTTTCACTTTCATTTTCTGCTTTTGGAAAAATATATGTTACTTTTTTATTTTGTTTGCGAGATGTAAACCCTTTTTTTCTTGCAGGTCTATAAGGCATGTAATAACAGCTTAGGTAAGCGTTTGGATAATAATCGGCTGCTGGTCTTTGTTAATATCGCGCCAGCTTTTGAGAACAATCTCTCTGCTGGAGCCGAAGAAGCCGGTGCTTACACGCCAAATGTGTCAGTTTGGGATAAGCTCCCTCATAGCTTTTTCAGGATTCTAAAGCGTCTTCCTTTTATCCTATTAGAGACGCAGCTATGTACAAGCTTAATTCAGATGTCTGAATGTTATGTCTTTTGAGAATTTCTCAATTGATCTGCAGCAACTCCGCTCTGCGAACTTTGTCAATGAATATTTTTAATTCATTCACCATGACTGAATTTTGCACAACAAGGTTTAATGTGTAGGCTATGCAACGAATATACTTTGCTCTTCTTTCTTGCGACGCAAACTCGCGCCCATTATCAGATTGTAGAATTGATAGTGCGCCAAATATGTCAAGAAGCACGTTTGACACCTCCACTGCCGTTTTTGTACATAGAGGGCGAATTTTACAATTTGAACAAATTTAGTTAAATGATCCTGGTAAACTAAAATAAAGTTTAATTCACCATCTGGACTGCTCTGCATGTCAATTTACGGCCGTTCCCAATATTTGATCTATCTCTGGTTTTGCCCTACTAGAGATAGGAATAGCTCATAATTGACATAAAATATATGTCTCTAATGTCTAATGTGAGTTATTCCTATCTCTAGTAGGGCAAAACCAGAGATAAATCAAATATTGGGAACGGCCGTAAATCAACTTGACACCTGAGCTGTTCATTCCGGATGATATTATTGGTTTGACGACTATTCCTTTCTTGTAAACGTCACGACGCAAACTAACACATTATCGCACTTTAGCTGCTTCTCGAAGACAAACCTAAGTTTAGCCGGCTAATCTTAACTTTTATGTTCACACCTACCTTTAGCCGTAACTTATACAGTGTGTAACAAAAATAAGTGATCATACTTTAGGGTGTGTACGTGTTCCTTGTAGAGAGTTCACTGTGAAAGTAGCAGCGCTGAAAGACCAAAATTTTTTTTCATTTTTGTATGGGCAGGAGCCCCAGTGCCACAAGTTTCCCCATAGAAAAGTGAAAATAAATGTGGTCTTTCAGCGCTGCTACTTTCACAGTGCACTCTCTACAAGGAACACGTACATACCCTAAAGTATTATCACTTATTTTTGTTATGCTTTTGTACAACAGTTATTAATGCTGGGCAAAGCTTTATAATTTTTTAAAGCTTCCTTGGACTTTCGAACTGCATCTTCACATAATTATCTTAGATTACATAAAATACTGACAAAACTGTTGTATAACTAATGTGGTTCTAAATTATTATTATCTACA
The DNA here is from genome assembly GCF_905147365.1 of Aricia agestis. Taxonomy (NCBI): domain Eukaryota; kingdom Metazoa; phylum Arthropoda; class Insecta; order Lepidoptera; family Lycaenidae; genus Aricia; species Aricia agestis. The sequence goes on along the minus strand of NC_056408.1, from coordinate 19,678,674 downwards.
TTTAATTCTGAAAAATATCTCTCTGATAACTTAAAATATTTATTCCAATCTGTTTTACTGTAAATATATTTTTCTTCCACAGGACGAACTTCATATATTAAGGGCTGTACATTAATAGTTACCTGAGTTGGATAGTGGTAACTGCCCATTGGATCACTGTGGACAAGGCATTCGCAAAGAGAAGCTTAAGAAGGACTAACAAGAGCTAAATCAATTGCAGATGGATTTCTATTTGGTGCCTGAACTGTTGTAACACTGACATCGTTCCATAAGCACATGTCAAATTCATCTATGATGTTAAACAAACTGTTACGTCTGTTATTGTTCGAGTGGCATCCGAAATGTGTGCGTTAAAGTCTCCCATGATGAGACATGGCTTAGGAGTTTCGAGTAATACTTTTTTAAATTTATTTGTATCAAATCTGTTAGATACGTAGTGTAACAAGGGCGGCGGTTAACGAACTAATTTATTAGACTGTATGTATTCGCACGGAGCGATCACCAAGTACAAAATGTTACCAATCTATAGTTGATGCGCATACGGCGCGTACCCAACAATTATTAGGTGGGCAATACACACATAAAATGTGTATTGTTCCTGTTGTAGTTTCTTGTGATAAGTATAGAAATATTTTGAACGAGCTTTTACCCGCGGCTTCGCTCGCGTTAAGAAGTATTATTATATACAAGCTTTCATCCCCTATTTTAACCCCTTGGAGGTAGAATTGATCAAAATCCTTTCTTAGCGGATGCCTACGTCATATCATCTACCTGCATGCCAAATTTTAGCCCGATCGGTTCAGTGGTTTGGGCTGTGCGTTGATAGATCACCATGTCAGTCCATGTATATATATATATATATATATATATATATATATATATATATATATATATACACTATATGTTTGCTAAAGACATTATACATTATTTGCTACAGACATTATATGTTTGCTAAATGAAACGTGGCTTAAGAGTTCAAGTATAATTCCAGATTTTACACCTTATAATTTCATACGTAAGGATGAAATTCGCATAATGGAGTAGGTATACTAATTAAACCTTGTTTAATAAAGTAAATAAGTAAATTAAACTTGTTATTACCCAAGGTTACAAGAGACTTAACTAAGGCATTCATTATAGTGTCATTATTCAAAATTTGTTCAACATTGAAAGTTGTTTTAGTATTACTAACATAATGTACATTAACAGGTTTTGAAATAGCTGGAAAAGATTTTGGGTCAGTGAGCAACGGAACACTACTCACCACAGTGGCATAACAACTATTGAAATTCTCATATTTGGACTTCTTTTCCTGCATTTTCTTCTGTTTCACTGGACAGTCTCGCGAGATGGCCAAGTGATTTCCGCTATAATTGAGGCATACAATTTCTTCAACATCACATTCTTTGTATGAATGTTGTCCAGCGCATGTTCTCCTCTACAAACTTTAGCAGAGTGGTTAAACTTGAAGCACTTGAAGCATTGTAGTAATGGTGGTATATATAAATGTACTGAATATCTAAACATTTGTAAGTAGGCATACTGAGGTAAACTTGTGCCAACGAATGTAACTGCAATTGTACCTAATGGAGTAAGTTTCCCTTCTATTTTCCTAAAAAATCTTTTAATAGAAATCACTTCTGTGTCGCATGCAATGTTTTTGTATATAGCTTCATTGGACAGATCCTTAGGTACATACTTTAGAACACCAGTAATCTCCGACTGGTGGGCTGGTATAAAGGCTTTCAGTTAATTTCGTAGTAGAAAATGGTCCTGTTTAAGAAAATTATTCGCTGGTGCGGCCTTCTTAAAAGTAACACCAACTTTATAAGCGTTTACTCTATGCACTTCTACAATGACCTTTACATTTTCCGTGAATAATTTTGTAAAAGCAATGGGATTTTTGTGTCCCAATTTTTCATTGTTTATCGATTCTACATAAACTCAATCGGTACTATAATTTTCAGGGAATTGTCTTTTATAATTTGTTTTTTTGAACATTCTATAATCCACTGCACTGTCGTGCAATTTTCTTTTCGTAGAAGTATCTACGGGGGCCGGGCCTCGGTCGCTATCTACACTCATCTTATTTATATTATTTATCCCGCCAAAAAGACAATTTTTTGACGTAGAGTGTTTGTGTTGCCAGTTACAAAAATATTTATAGTTTGTGGAACAAAATTAAAGTAAATTGTTAACTATATTTCCAGGACATTATATAAACTGATATATTAAATAAAACGACGCAATAATGAAATTCACGATTAATTTATTATTATTTATTGCACTTAGATTACTTTGGTTTTTCATAAACGCTAACTACTAGTAAACTTGCGACCACAGTGATCTACGTGAGTCTCATTACTTAGATCACTCTGGCATCTTTCCAATTCGCAAACTGCATCAATTCTATAGTGATATATTGTGATCTCTCAAGGAAAAAAGTACTGGCAAGCACATAGATCAGTATGGCATGAAGGAATTTAGACTTTTCTATGCGATAGTGTAACAAACTCAATATTGGTAGAAATGTTACTTAGATCACTCTGGTTTTATCCTCGTCAATTTATTTAAGAGAGCGGTGCAGTCGCAAGATTTGGCCCTTATGAGGGCTTCCACATACACTATGTCGCTATACTCTTGAACACTAGCGGGTGCGGGGCTCATATAATTAAAGAACCGAGAAACTTCCCAGATTTATAACTGTGGGTTTATTGCAGTTGGTAAAAACACACACGTGTGCGCGCCAAAGTAAAACGAAACAAGCCCTTCGGGTCGCGGCGTCGAACTCCCGAGCATCGCGCGGGAAAACTGTCACGTGTGTTAAGGGTCCCACACACTTACAGTCCGCCTGCAGTCTCTGGTCCTAACAGGCGGCCTGCCGTCCAAGGTCTGCATAGCTCACTCACTGTAGCGATTATTGCCTGCCGGCAATGGTCGAACGACGGCCCTGAGTCTACACACTAGCAGGCAGCAGTCGACAGTTTCACACCGCAATGTCGCGTGCCGGCAATCGTTCGCCCTTCGCAAAAATCACCTACACACTAGTAGACGGCAGTCGGCAGTTCGTTTACAGTTGCGCGTAGTTGTCGACAGTTTTGAAATCGTATCAGCTCATAAAGTGATAATGAAAAAAAAACGATGTGTTATTTTAATACTTCATTTATTATCATCATCAGAAAGAAGATATTGGATGAAGAATTGGCTGCGTGGAAGAGAATCAAGATCTCATATGACGTTAGTACGTGAACTGAGGCAATCGCATCAGGAAGATCTATTTAATTACTTGCGAATGTCTTCAGAGACCTTTAACATGTTATTGACCATGGTTAAACCATACATCAGTAAAATGAATACAAAAATGCGTCAGTCTATAAACGCAGAAGAGAGATTAATAGCAACCTTACGGTTTTTGGCAACAGGACAAAGCTTTGAGGATTTAAAATTTCCTACAAGAATTTCACCTCAATCCCTGGGTGTAATTATCCCGGAAACATCGAAATATATTTGTTTAGTGCTAAAGGATTGTATAAAGGTAAGAAAACAACATTAAAAATTGTTAATCACTTTATTGACAAAAAAAAATACAGCAATATTTATTGCTGGTTTTTAAAAAGTACATACTGCGTTAAATCATCAGTGTCATTACGTACATTGTAATGCTCATTAATCATAATCGTCTCGGAAGTTCCAACATCCACAGGAGATACTTGTAATATTGACTGAGACAAAGATGGGTTTATTGGTTGACGCTGTAAAATAGTTTCAGTAGATGTTGAAGGCACCTGTGTTAAAAACGAAGAACGTGTAAATTGCGACTGTGTGGGCACAAGACCAGAAAGACTAGTTTCTTCTTGCAGCCTATGTTTCATTCCGTATAATAGTACTTTATTAATCAATAATTCTGCATATAACCTTTGCTCTTCGTTCATACGTCGCAACTTACACGCTACATTCAGTCCTATGCCATCATACTCATCGTCATCCTTTAAGGCTTTATAAGCTTCATTAAGTAATACACTTTTCCTTTTATTTGCTGACGAATTTGTGGATAACACTGTAGGCGTCGATTGTCGTGATTGTAAGGAAGGCTGCGGCGAGTTTGGCGGCAGCAGCGATTGTGATGATGATGAAGTAGACGGCGATGGCATTTGTGTATAATCTTCGCAAACCTGAAAAATAGTAATAGTTTGTTTTTATGTTCTTTTTTCAGTTACCATCGTCTATCGAAGAATGGCAAGAGATTGCAAGAGGTTATGAAAGTCGATGGCATTTTCCTAATTGTGGAGGTGCTATTGATGGTAAGCACATCAGAATTCGAAAACCAGTAAACAGTGGATCTTACTATTATAACTACAAACATTATTTTAGTATTGTGTTGATGGCAATTGTAAATGCAGATTACGAATTTCTATATGTTGATATCGGCTGTAATGGAAGAGTATCAGATGGAGGCGTTATTGAATATACTAGTTTTTATAACAAGTTGCAAAACGAGCAATTGAATTTACCACCTAACAATATGAATAAAAACAATATGAACTTTGTATTTGTAGCCGATGATGCTTTTGCATTACATGAAAATGTTATTAAACCCTACCCACAAAGAAATTTAACTCGTGAAGAGCGCATTTTTAACTACCGCTTGTGTAGAGCTCGACGCACAGTAGAAAATGCTTTTGGCATATTATCTAGCCGATTTAGAGTTTTACATACAGAAATCAATATGAAACCAGAAAAAATTGATTACATAGTTTTAGCTTTATGTTGCCTGCACAATTTGTTAAAGAAAAAAGAAAGAGCCGGTTACCTACCTACTCAAGCACTGGTTACTGAAGATTTAGATTTTGGTAGGGTTGTACATGGAGATTTAAGCGAAGTTAATCCCCTGACCAGTTTACAACAGGGGCACAGCAGAAATGTATGTGAAAACGCAAAATTAAATCGTGACAAATACAAAGAATATTTTATGCATGACGGAGCTGTATCGTTTCAATATAATTTTGTAAATTAAAATAAATATTTAAAAAATGCTTACTGTTTCATTTTGATTTGTTACATTTTCAACAACGATGCTGTCGCTTCCTATACTATTCCGTGGCATTTCTTGATCTGCGGTGAACATCAACAAGTCAAAATACCATAAATTTGATGTATATACGTCGTCAGCTGACGATCCTGACTTTTGGTTCTTGACCTAAAAAGTTAGATAGAAAATAAACTAAAAATATGTAGAAATAGATACAATTAAACTAAATACGAAGTTGATCCAAATTAGTTTTCCAAATACATTTCCTACTGTGTACCCAGGGCTACCAGTGTGCAAAAAAAATTCAAAATATGACAGGATAAACCCACGATAAACCAGATAGGTAAAAAAGCCACACTTACCTTTTTTAATTCTTTTCGGAAAGTACTTTTTAAATTATTAATTTTTTTTTTCACCGTATCAATTGTGGCTGAAGGTACTGTGGTTTGATAATATGCTAATAATTTGGCGTAAGCGTCATCTTTCAAACTCCTGTTGTGGTAAGAATCGTCCTTAACTTTCCATAAACAAGGAAAACGTCTGTATAATTCTATAAAATGTGTAACTAATTGCGGCCTGTTGTCCATTTTGCCTTGATTTTGCCTATAAATTTCGCGATGTCGAAAAACAAAGAACTGTCGGCGGTTAACTGACACGTGGTTAGGACCGAAAGGCCGCCGGCCGACTACCTGCTAGTGTGTGTTCGATTCGCCCTTGAGATCACGGACTGTCCGGCCGATACCTGTCGACGCAGACCTGTGACGGCAAACGGCCACATACTTTGGGTTCGCATTGACCGTCGATACAAAATCGTCAGGGAAACTGTGTGTCTGTGATCTTTTCCGGTTAACTGACAGGCGACGGCCTGCCGGCGAACTGTTAATGTGTGGGGCCCATTAGAGTGAGATACAACTACTCGCGGGAACGAGCGGGAGGGAGACCGCGGGTCACACGGTGTTGCAAGTGTCGGGTTACCATAATATGCTCCCCCTCTAGTCCAGGGGAACGTCCTCGCTCCGGGACTAGTACTCTAGCTCTGGTCGCAGGGCGTCCTCGCTTTCTTTTGAGAATTATGAGGCTAGGAGGCGAGTGGTGGTCCTGGCTCTTATAAATAGAAAGATCTTGGTTGTAGTATTTACCAATGACTTCATAGGCTTGATTTACCTGAGACAATATGTAGGTTGTTGGGCTTACCTTTTTTAAAATTTGGCACGGTCCATCACGTTTCGGGGCAAACTTTGCAATCACATTCTTTGAGGCGCTGCTGAGAAGTACCAAATTACCTACCTGAAAGGTATCTGCAGGTCGGCGTAATTGATCAGCGTAATCCTTGGTCTTGTCTTGCTGTAATTCGACACGTTCGCGGATCGCTGAGAGGGAATTAATCTTTCTAAGGTAAGGAGTAATTTGCGGGATGAAATTATCCTTGTCCAGAATAGCGCGAAGATCATGAGTGACTTTGCCACATATAAAAAAAATAGAAAAAAATATATATTTTAAATTAAATAAACAGGAGTGTGACATACTAGAGGAGAGTTTGCTCCTAAGAGAGAGAGATAAATGAAATGTTAAAAAAATCAGTAACAAATTTATTGTTATAAAAAATATTAACTACATAATTATTTTAAAAGTAATTTAAAAGAGAGCAGAGACTCATCAAGGTAAATTTAAGTAATTAATCACCAGGGGGGTAGTTCTAGTGGGTTTGTGCTACGCTAGTTACAGCCGTCTGTGTACTCAGAGGGTATGGGGGACGTCTAGGACCACATGGCACTTAGCTTGGAGACTGGAGGATAGCTAGCCAGTGTGAAGAGCTCCAGCCCCTTCGCGTCGTCCGGAGGTGGTCGCTGGTGCTCGGACGTCCCAAATGTGCCGGTGTTCGCAGGGTGTTCAGGTGGTAGGGCAGCCCGGGGCGGTGGCCATCCGCAACCCAAGGCTGGATTATCTTCTATAGCTCCATAATCATGGGGTTGAGCGAGTTATTAAGCTAAGGGGTACATCTTCAACTCGAGTATGGGTTTAACCCGAGTGTGGGTTCCCAATATTGGGGAATAAATAGATGTTCAGAAACTACATTCTAGTTTTTGAAATCTAGAAAAAGGCCGATGACATTTCAGACTCGTCTTTTATACCCAAAAAGTTTTTTTAAAAAAAGTCAAAAGTCAAAACTAAGAATTAGTAAAGAGCGCTTTCTATTAATGAAGAATTCTTTTAATGAAATTTAATTTCAAAAATTAAATTTCATTAAAAGAATTTTTAAAATATGAATGTATTGTTATTTAAAATATTTAAATATATAATTTAGTAGGCTGGTAGAGAATGCCACGAGGCATTAAGCCCGCCTATGTAAATACGAGGGGTGATCCAAAAGTAATGATAATCAATAATAAACACAATGAATAAAATAGAAAAATAAATTTATTTCTCAACATAGTCTCCAAGCAAGTCTATACATTTAGTCCATCTCTTTTCCAAACCTAAAATTCCCTTAGAAAAAAAATCTTTATCTTGACTCTCAAAAAAGTCCTCAACCGCGGCCATCAAGTCGCTATCATCGTCAAATTTCTTGCCTCGGAGGTGTTCCTTGAGTCGTGGAAAGAGATAGAAGTCACTGGGGGCTAGATCTGGTGAATAGGGGGGGTGTTCCACCAGCTCAAAGCCCGCTTCCTGAATGGCAGTCATGGCAATTGCAGCTTTGTGAGTCGGTGCGTTGTCTTGATGGAACAGTACTCCAGCCCGCAGTTTGCCTCGCCTTTTCTCCTTAATAGCCTCCCGCAATCTTCTTATTTGTTCTGCATAGTAGGAGCCTGTAATAGTGGCCCCCTTTTCCAAGTAGTCCACCATGATTATTCCTTCAGCGTCCCAAAAAACAGACGCCATAACCTTCCCTGCTGAGCTTGACACTTTGAATTTCTTCGGCGTCGGTTCATCGGATCGTTTCCATGTCATTGATTGTTGTTTTGTTTCAGGATCAAAATGGTGGACCCAGGTCTCGTCCATGGTAACAAAACGTGACAAAAAATTATCCTTGTCTGCCTTGAACTTTTCGAGATTTGCTCTTGACATGTCGACTCGTTTCTTCTTTTGCTCGTCGTTTAACATTTTCGGTACCCAACGCGCGGAGACCTTTCTCATATGCAATTCGTTTGCAAGGATTCTTTGAATGTTGCCATATGAGAGCCCTGTGACCTCAGCTACTTGCCTGATAGTCACTCTTCGATCTTCCAATACAACTTCTTCAACTTTTTTCACATTTTCTTCAGTGAGGGACGTCGATGGGCGTCCTTCGCGGTGTTCGTCTTCCGTCGATGTTCTTCCCAGCTTAAACTCCTTAGCCCAGCGTGCAACTGTGGAATATGGAGGAGTAGAGTCCCCTAATGTTTCCACCAAGTCGCTGTGTATGTCTTTGGTAGACATTTTTTTCAAGCAGAGGTATTTAATGACAGCTCTGATTTCGTGTTTTTCCATTTTGATGTTCACTCCTTGACAGTCCGTATTCAAATGAATGTAGCTCCCGGGAATCGTGGCCTATTTATATGATTTTTTTTTGTGAACTAGTGGGTAACTGAGCAAGTGACTGATATTTTTTTGGTATTTTTGTGTGCACTAGATATAACTGATTATCATTACTTTTGGATCACCCCTCGTATTTGCATGAAGTGTTTAAATAAATAAAAATAAAATAATTTAAATTGTTTTAATATTATAAAACATATAGTGGTTTGCTAAAAATCGACCAATAAGAAAACTTTAATTCAAAATTATGTCAATAGATGGCGCTAATAGAACAGTTTATTATTTATAAGAAATTTACTATGTTACAACTTCTGTGGGAGATCTCATTTCTCTGGCAAAGGTTAAGTAAGCCGGTGATTTACCTGTTGTCCGGCATCTGGAGCTATTTAGGGCGAAACGGATCAGCGGCAGTTTCTTTGGCCATGATGTGTGGTCTTCTTGTACCAGGTATGGCTTTTAGTTCTCTATTTTTTACAATCCTTGATAATTGATAAACATATTTTAAAAAAACCAAATTTCTTACCATTGGTTGTTCTAAAAGAACGCCGGATGTCCCAGGTATTGGCTCTTCGTAGAGCCCTCTTGCCAAAATAGATGGACTTTCACTTTATTGATTTTCTGATTCCTGGAATTAAAAATAACAACAATAAATACTGTAAGTCGCACTCAGAGTAGATACTTTAATGATTCAATCTTATCATTGCTTACAAAAGGTTCTATTCTTAAATGTGTATCACCAACTGCAAAACCTTCACCACCCATCAATGTCAAAATCCTTTCCTCGACTTCGGTCAATTCGGGGACTTCAACATTTCCACCACCAGTTTGACGTCTAGCTCGAGCTCGAGCAGCAGCCTTTTTTTTATGAAACTTTTTTTGTTATTCCAGTACTGAAAATAATAATTAGCAATTTTTAACGAAGTTTTAGCGAAATACCTAAGGCAGTAATTCGAGTTACAAAGATTAGGTATTATTCCAAGCCCCGCTTATATTCATATCGTTAGTCTCAGGTAGCAATAATAAAATACAACTTACTTTTATCCATTTTTTGTCATTTTTAATGCACCGCCCCATACTATTTAAAGTAGTGGCCAATCTAGACCACTCTTTATGAGCTAATTGCTTGGCTCCCAGTGATTTTGAAAACCCTTTCGCTAAACTAGGTTTTCTCTCCAGAAACTGTACTAAAGCTTCCAACTGCGCAGGAGAGGGCTGGGAAGTCCGTACTCTAAATGTTTAGAAAGCTTGGTTTAAGTAAATTATAATATGCTTTAGTTAAATATATTATGTGTAAGTAAGTAAATATTAGTTATCACTTACCTTTCCATTACTATTGTGGTGATTTATTTTAGGTACGAAGTTTGCTAACGATTATTTAATAAAATAGAGCTGAGAAAACACCGTGAAAACGACACAACCACTTGAAAACACGAAACTTTTGAAAATAAAACTTTTAAATTTCAAGAGCGCTTGCCGCTTGATTATGTTTACTAACTAATGTTTTTTTTTTCTGACACGTAACATCAATGGTTGGCAATGTTTATGACTCGTTTGAGTTAATAAAATCTTAGCTAAATTATATTTAAGAATAGAAATCAATGTTCAAATGGAATATACGGCATTGCTTTGGCATATATTCATTATTTTTAAGTAGTTATAATACCAAAATATGCTTTGAAAATAAATATTTTACTATCGATATGAAGATAATCCGCACTAGCACCATAGACAAAACTCACTCAAGTTTCCAATTGTCCACTTCACTTCGCCTGGCCTTGAAGTTTTCGGATTCGTATTTCAGAATACCAAACAAACTTCAGGTGAGATGAGAAGTGAAGCGAGAATGAAATTCGAAGTGACATTCGAACGGAATTTTTTGGGTTTCAGAATAGCACTGCAGCTAATGTCCACCAATTTCTAAAATATATCAGGAACTGGGAAATTGATGTTACTGTATGATCGTTTGTTATCATTTCCAAAACTGGATATATCTTATGCTGTATAGAGACACTGCCGGCATAAAAATATACGCGTTTCGACTCTTCATATGGTTTTCTGACAACCGAATCAGTCGCATCAAAGTGCAGAGTGAAATGAGAAGACTGTTTGAGTAATTCCAACTGCTGGTCACACCCTAAATAAACAGTAAACGGTGTAATATATTGCTTTATGTACTGGTGTTGATAATTTACTTTTGCCAGTCTCAGAACAATATCAGCACAATCATTTCTGTGCTCGTCATTAACACAGGCAGCCTCAGAACGCGCTTTTTGTAAAGTTTCTAATGTATGGGCAAATTGATAATTTTTATCTTTTTGGGCTAATATAGTGTTCAGTTGGCTACATATTATTTTATGATGGATTGTGCTGGGTTTTGCGTGTTGCAATTTTTCCTTTAAAGCTTGTCGATTTGATCCCCGCAGCTGATATACCAGTGGTTGAGTATGCTGTGTTTTGTCTTTGGTTTTGAAAATATTTAGAATTGTTTTTAATCCAATAGTTATACATTTTATTTTAAATTTGGCTTCACAAAGAGGCTGCTTACATTTGGCGTATGATCGAAACTTTTTAATGCATTTAGGCTTCATGCCTTTAAAAATTAATGTATAATTAATGTTGTAAGTTTTAGGGAGTTCTTTGCGGAGATATCGGTACACTAGCTCACTTAAAAATCTGCCCTTGAGCATCAACTCAGACGCACTCACCTCTAAGGATCCAACAGCCCAATAATCGCTTCGGATTTTTATATTATTTTCTTTTTTAGTAGATGATCGATCATCAGTGGATATTGAAGGAGTATAACTCAAATGGCTTACCAATGGCTCTATTTCATTTTTCATCTTTTTTTTAAATTCCTCTTTAAATTGATCAACAAATCCATCCCGATTACGACTCCACGCGAAATATAAACCAGTTCCTACAAGTTCTATGTCCTTATTCTTTCTTACATTTAATTTTTTATAGATCTTATGTAAAATATTTTTGTTTTTAGTTAGGCCTTCAGCTACTTCGTCGAGATTGTCTACTACCTCTACTAGAGCAAGACGTACCTTCTCTGGCTGGAATTTTCGCATTTTTTTATAATAATAAGCACTTTAATAAACTTTCAATTTAAATAAAATTTTCACGTAAAATTTGAATTATTGTTCTTTGAACCGCCAAAAAACAGGGTTGCCGTTCTATAGATTTTTATGTCCCTAGATTGACAGTATAAATCCGCCCGAAACAGGATTTTCTTTGTCAAAGTTTTGCCAAATCGTATATTGTATTTAAAGTATGCATTAAGGCGAAGATAAACCCCAATTTGTTATTCCGTGACTCCCGGTTTACCTAGTTCCAATAAAATAACGAAGTGTTAAAAAATATGAGATATAAAGCACAATATTCAAAATACCTTAAACCATAAACATTTTAATAAAACGTAATACTTTGGCTGTAATTAATTTACAAACTTACCTCCGAAAAAACTCTATTTCATCGAAATATAAGTATTAACTAGGATAATTGTACATTTTATTTGAATAAATTGTTAGTAAATCTATATTAAAAATTCTTTAACCGAACAATTTTGTTTCTTAATATTTATTTCCAAAGATATTAAAAAAAAACATGAAAAATAGAGAAAATCCGCCCGAGAACCTGTAGTTTTATGCTAAGCTAAAATGAATCTTATTGCGATGCGTATACGCTTGGTCTTTGGTTGTGTGCAAGGTTATCGTTTTTGATTGAGATTAATCCCCGCCTTAAGTGTGTTTTACAAACATGTTAGCGCTAAAAAATATAGAATTGTATACTCGGCTCCAAAACCTTTACAAAAAAAATCAGATTTGTTTCCTGAGAAACAATTGACCGATGCGATAGACCAAACCTCATCAAAGCATATATTTTGGGGCACCTTTACACATGCAGTTTAGGTTTAATGACAATATTTTATAAAACTAAAAGTGTTAAAATCCCCTATATCTTGGGAGAAAGGCGCTAATACGCCACCCTGCCAAGAAATGAAATAGAAAATATAATTAATTTTCCATTTTTACCGCTGGCAACTAGGAGTAGGCGATTAAGAATGATGAGCTGTGAGCATAATCGATTATGATAGTACAAATGTATTTATGTTCTCTAGAACGCTAATAATATTACAAAATATAAGTACTTCTAATCTTTTTTTATGAACTTATGTGTCTCTGTTGTCTCTGCAATGTGCATTTTTGATGTGTAAGTCACTGAAGTTGAAACTAATTTTTAGAAAGCAAATGTCAATTCATTTTATAAATATATATTTAAGTTCGTTTATTACAGGCTACCTAAACATAAAAAAATATTACATTAGTCAACTTAGTAAGTACCTACTCCTACTAGCAATTAGTAACCTGTTGTAAATAATTATAATCGAGATATTAATATTGTCTCGCGAGAGTCGAGACATTTTCGTAATCGCTACTGGCAACCCTACTACAAAGTTGTTTTGAGTTTTCACTTTTTACGTCAGTCTCCCGTCTACAAATATATACTAGTAATCTGTGGTCTCCCGACTCCCGAGTCCCAAGTCCCAACTAACATTCTTACCTTACCCAAATAATAACTTTTATTAAGGCGATATTACACAGTACAACCGAATTGAAGCAATTCCATTGAAAAGCATTGAACATTGAACGACTTAACCAATATACATATATTCAATATTCACTTAACGCAATGTGATGTCGCGCCAACTCGTACGTACGGGAATTTCGTTAATTTGCGATTATTTAATAAATGAGTTGAATAAAAAAAAGAAAAGAAAATCTCCCGCCTGCGCGCCCATGAATTTCAAGAAGGACAACTCAAGGAGCCTCGGCCACCTTATTAATCGAATTGGCAGAAGAAGATCCAAATTCATATTTGAACCAATTTCGAGCCACCAGTTGTGGCACCACTGTGGACGCGGCGTTAGAAGTAAGAAGAATAGTTAATATTTTGTCGGAAACTAAATACGTGGTCGCTATTTCATTAGATATTTCCGGGGCCTTCGACCATGCCTGGTGGCCGATGGTGCTATTAAAACTAAAAAATCGAGGGTGTTACTGCAATATTTATTCTATAATACATTCTTATTTTTCTAACGGTCAAACTAAGCTTCGTCTAGGACATTGTACACATGTCAAAGATTTAACGTGCGGCTGCCCTCAAGGATCGGTAATTTCGCCTAAATTATGGAACATCGGATTCGACGATTTGTTAAGTCTTCCACTTCCACCGCTTTGTATACTAGTTGGTTACGCCGATGACGGGTTTCTTATCGTTCAAGCAAACTCGCGTTCCGAAATTGAGTCTAAAGCCAACAGTAGTCTTAATTTAATATCTGACTGGGGTAAGCGTAATCGTCTGAAATTCGCCGCGCAAAAAACTTACCAAATTCTTTTAAAAGGTTCCCTTATACCTCCCCCTAGCATTAAACTTGACAATATTAACGTTAAACGCAAACGCAATATTTCTATCGCGAGCGCTTAAAAAGAACGGGTTGTCAATGTTTTTGTTATGATAGTACATCCGATCAGAGTTCCGATTTTAGAGATTTCCTGTAAAGTCCTTCTGCGTCAAAAAGATACTTGCAATAATTCAAAATTTCATAAGACGCTAAAATTTTTATGTCAAATGCACGTTGATTAGCCACCATAAATATTTTTTGAAAGAGACTTACATCTGTTGCATCTTGCAACTTTTTATTAGAAGTAGCTGTACTTTTATTTTCAGGAGTAGTTACAAAGTTATAAAATTTACTTCTTTTAATGGGATCGGATAACTTTTTAGTTTTCAGTACAAATCGCTCATTTTCGTATGTTCTCAACATAGCCTCTCCATTGTCAACTATATTTAGTAAACATTGCGAAGAAGATTCATCTGCAAGTTCACCGGAGTAAATATTTCGAAGCGCGCAGTTCTCGTTGTCATTGTAAGGATTGCATGCATTGAAATATTTTATGATATTTTGAATATCTTTTTCGTCTTTGTCGATCCTGGATTGCGTCCATTCATTATGATAATAATTAATGTCACTGGTAGAGTCTTCTTGTATTCCGAGATATGAAGAAAGAGCCTCGTGAATGGCGTTTTTAAACGGATAAAGAAGCAGCCATCTCTGCATCGCTTCTTCATTTTTAGTGATGCCAATCAAACCTCCAGTCACTGCTGAAGATCCGTTCTGCGACTGCTCTAGTGCTAAGTCAGGGCTCACTCCATTAAATTCCTCTCCTCTCCACTCCATTAAAAACCTTCCGTTCGTTTGACGGACAGCATTCCTCGCTTCATATCATCTTCAACTTCTACAGGTAGTTTTATCATATCTTGTAAATAAAGAGTCACTCCGCGAATGTAATTCGTATGATTCGTAGAGAAAAAGTAAGGTAACATATGTCTAGTAGTTAACAAATGTAACTCATAGTTATTGCTTCTATCAGCCCTAACTGAATTTAACAATATTTCTACCATTTCACAGTAGTTGTTAAAATATTTAAATATTTCATTTTCAGTGCTCACGGTGCGTAAAAAATTTGAAAAATCATTCGAAAAATCTGTAATTATTCTTTTGTACTGATGGTATTTTTCAAATAGACCTGAATGATCTTTATCTACTATATTTTCTCTTATTTCTTGAAGACAAGTATTTAGCTGTTGTAAATAATCTTGAGAATAATTCATGCATTCTATAAATTCGGCAATTTGTATGCTTCTAATACCTCTATTATACTGAGTACCATTGAGAATTGACGACAAAGTATTCATACCATAAATATCGGCTTCAATAAGAATACTATCGAGTCCACTCCCTTCTAGATATTGGCCCAAGCATCGCAAAAATTTTTTTTGTAAATGAAACGATCCAATTCTCAATATCAAATTGTCAAATTCTTCATTTGTTTGTTGAATATTTTTTGCAATAAGATATATGGCCATATCGCATGAAAGTACTGCCATTTTTTTACCGAGTGCAACACTTACGTTGACATAATTTTTCATAGCGGTATAAACAACGTCTTTGGAAGTCGGTGGCTGGGGTACGACCGGACTAAATCCAACGATAGAAACGGGTAGGTTTCAGACGATAGTATTTGTTGAAATGGAGTCATTCCTGGTATTGAATTTGTAGATGGTCGGCAGAAATTATTTTTTATTAGACTATACTGCAGTCTACACAAGACCCAGAGCAAATTATCAATAAGAAAATTGTTTTGGCTGCTTTTTAATAAATAGCTACTGTCCTTATAATTCGGTATTGAAGGCTGCGTTCTTTCTTTGAAATGAAGAATTTCTTGACAGTTTAAAATTTTTAAATCAAATTCGTTTTGCTTTGCTGTATGTGGCATCAGTTTGATGAAATTTATTTCATTTTCGATAGGTTTTCGTTCTTGATAAATCACCATTGCTGTAACATGGGTCGAGTCTTTTCCGCTTATATACGCCGAATATAAGCCGAAGCCCACGTGATACATTTCAGCTGTCGTATATATACCAACGCGCTCAGAAAACTCCGATAGCGCGATGCAGGAATGTTAGGCGAATTGTGGGTACCGCCACATCACTCCCCCCCGAAGACCGGAGGTCGAATCTTGAAGTCGCTTTTTGTCGCTTGAGTCGCCAGTGCCAGTGAGTTCCAGTGAGTCGGAACTGTTGCAGTGAGTCCCAGTGGGTTGGAACTTACAAGCTGTTCTGCACGGGATCCAGTGAGTCGGATAAGCTGCCGTGCAGGGCCGATGCTACGTGCTGACCAGGAGAGATGTGCTCTGCTTGCTGACCGGTCGGTGTAGTGAGAAAGCCCGATGATGCCGATACGGAGTCGCCCAGGCCGCGGTATATTGCGGCTAGTGGACGAGGTACCCGATGAGGCGGTGCTGGCTGGCGCGGTGCGGAGGGGCGGGGAGTGATGATGATGAAGGAGGCGTGTTCTGTCGAGGGTCACCAATGTGGGATGATGTGTGGCGACCCAAAGGAAGATCTTCCGACCGAGCGAGGTGTTATGCTCGGTCAGGCCGACATTTCAGCTGTCGTATATATACCGACGCGCTCAGAAAACTCCGATAGCGCGATGCAGGAATGTTAGGCGAACATAACATGAACTTTAATGGATTTGTGCACTCACTCCTTGCAAAAGCATTAATAGTAAAAGTATTTAACATACCATATCCCTCAATATTTTTTAAATCATATGTGTTAACAACACATAACACACTGCCAAAACTAGCGATGATAAATGAACAGATTCCACTAAATGTAGAAAGTTTGTATAGACTTGGTTGAATGTTGTTGATGTTTAAGTTAAGGTATGTAAAAGTGTTATAAGATATTATGTTAGTATCGGCCCCAGAATCCATTACGAATTCTACATTTTTGTTATTTATAATAAGGTCTGCCATCCACTTACTATCATCATTTAAATTAAATTATTATACTATTGACTGTGAATATAAATAAATTATTACCATCTAATGTTGATGAAGACTCCAGTGTTACCACCTCTCAAAAATATTTATCCCTAAATTGGTGTCAAAAACCCCTAAAATCGCCTTAATTTTTCTGTTTTCCCCCTAAAATATGCATATATATATATATATATACAGGGTGTCCAGAACAGTGACGTCAAAAAAAAAAATTTAGATAGCTTGTGTCCAGGGGTATCCGAATTAACATGTATGTTCCGCGATTTTTTGTCGTTTTCGAGTTACGAATTTTTTAATGATTTTCAGAAAAAATGCGGCCGGGTCAGTTTAATATTATTTTTTTTAAAGTTTAGTGAGTTTTTGTAATTATTTTTTTTGTATTTTCAAGCTCATGAATTGTACTTTTATGTATAAAAAAATTAGCTTCCTAACATAAAGGCAAGTAATAAAAAAATGGTCGAATGTGATAAATTTTCATTCCACCTGGTCAGTCTTGATTTTTCAACTTAAAAATTAAAAATCTAAAAAGGTGGTCCCATAAATTCTTAGTAATTTAGAAAACTTCGTGGTATTCTAAGCTTCCATAATAATAATAAAAAAGTGGTACTTAATAGGAAATTATTCGCTTAAATCTGCCCTCAAAGGTACTGAGGTGGAAATTTCCTCAATCAGTAAATTGATATAAAAAAATTTAATTGCTTATTAGCCGGGTCCACACCGGACGATCCATCGATCCCGCGATCCGCGATCCAGGATCGCGGAGCGTGGATCGTGGATCGTGTTATGCCGATCCACTCTTGGAAACTTGCGATCCCAAATATGCGCTCCAAGCGATCCTAAGGCGATCCGTGATTCAGCCAGTCTAACTCTTGTACGATATGGAGTCACACGTACAACGGCGGCGTCTTGCCGTTGCAGCAGTAACTTTTATTTTGCTTAAATGCTTGCGCAAAAAATCACAAAAAAGAAAACGACGGTTTTGGGTGAAACAAATTTACAAAAATCGCTTGGAATCTGGGACTCAGCTGTACGCAGAGTTAGTGTCAGATAAAGTTGAACACAATTTTGCAAGAATGAATGCTAATCAATTTGAGATATTGTGTTCATTATTAAATAACAAGCTAAGAAAGAATGATACAAATTATAGAGATGCCATTACTGTGAAGGAAAGATTATTACTAACATTGAGATTTTTAGCAACTGGAGATTCGTACGTCAGTTTGCAGTATCTGTTCCGCATTTCCAAACAGTCTATATCGATAATTATTCCTGAAGTTTGTGAAGCCATCATTGACCTGTTAAATGATTATGTAAAGGTAAGTAAAACCATACTTTATTACTCAATAAAAAAGTAGTGTATTACAATCATAATTTAAAGAAGTAACATGTTTACAATTATTAATTATTTTTTGAAAACATGATATAGGTAGGTACTTATTTAATTCGGTGGTGACTGTGAAAGTGAATAATCCTGAGGTTTCAGAAACTGGGACTGCGATGAATTGGAGGCTAGATGAGCAGACGGTGATGTCTGTGGAATTGGAGCTGGATAATTTTGAGGTTGTAGAGACTGGGAGTGTGATGAAGTGGATGCTATTGGTGTGCCAGGGTATGAATTAGTGTAATATCCATAATTGCTATCCCCATATCTTCCTGTGTCAGCTTGAAAAATAACTTGGCATATAGCATTTTTGACATTAACTAATGTTACTGCATCATATTTCCGCAATTCAGTAGATATATACTGCCCGAAAGCAATGTAAGAATCAGTTTCCGGTTGTGGTGGCTGAGCACATTGTTGCAGAAGTTGGAAAGCCTCTGAAAGAGTTTCATCTGATATGTCATCTGCATTATTAGAAGTAGTTTTCTTTCTTTTTTTTGTTCTTTTGTTTGTTGTTTGGACACTGGATTGTGCATTCTGATCATTCTGCTCTCTACTCTGATCTGTGTGGTGGTTGGCTCTCTCCGGTTGTGTGTCACTAGTAATGTTACTGTTCTCGTTTTCGCTCACTGTAGTATTAACTTCAAGTTCCCCTTCAGTCGTATCAGATTCTACCTGTAACAACAATTATTATTACTATTTACTGCTTATTCTTATTTTCAGCTTTATATTATAATTAAGATCTCCTTTATTTTCAGATGCCGTCAACTAAAGAAGAATGGCGTACAGTTTCTCAGCAATTCGAGAATAAGTGGAATTTCCCACACGTGATAGGAGCGATGGACGGCAAACACGTCGCTATACAATCGCCTTTTAATAGTGGCAACGACTTTGATAATTACAAATTATTTCCTAGTATTGTTCTTTTTGCATTAGTAGATGCAAATTATAGGTTCCTGTATGTGAATGTTGGGACTAAAGGCAGAATATCAGATGGAGGCGTGTTCAAAAGCACAAATTTATATAAAAAACTTGAAAAAAAAGAGCTAAATATTCCTCCACCGGAGATATTGCAAGTTCCCTATAAAATTGAGGTACCCTATTATATACTAGGTGATAAAGCTTTTCAGCTTAATGATTATACTATGAAACCATACGATGGTACACGGGAAAGGGGTTCTTGTGAAAGAATTTTCAACTACCGACTGTCAAGAGCACGTAGAGTAGTTGAAAACGCGTTTGGAGTACTTAGTTCTGTCTACAGAGTCCTGCGTAAACCTATGCTTTTGGAACCAGAAACTGCGACTAAAGTCGTGCTGGCAACGGTTCATCTATATAACTACTTACGCAGTAATCCTAACTTTATATCGCCAGGAACGTTTGATACAATACAGGAGAATGGAGCTGGCGAAATGAACCGCCATCACAATCGCTACAACCGATGGCCGTCGTACCAAGAAGAGCAACAAAAAATGCCACTACAATACGGTCCCACTTAGCAAGACACTTTGTTACAAACCATACAATAGTTTGGCAAAATGAATATCAGTAAACTAATAGCTCACATGTTCCAATGTATCGCGTGTGGTTCCGGGTTCATTTTTATCCGCCATAAAGTCGAAGTCATCATACGCAAACCACTTTGATTTATATGTATCTTGAGCACCTGAAATAAACAAGTTACTCATTAAAATAACCACGTGTATTTCTAACAGCTTAAATGTAAAAAGCGAAATCACGTGAAATCCACAGTAAATATTATGATGTAATTACTTATAATAAAATATATAATTTTAATACCTACAGATAAAAAGTAGCTTTGTTTTCTTACCGGATCCAGTTATACGGCTTTGCTTCTCTCTGTGTTTCTCCCTTCTGTAGCCTCCCGCCAGAGATCGCATTTTTTTCTTTAGGTTCTCGATCGACTTATTCCCCATTTCACGAGAAATCTGACACCAAGCATCATCTCTAACACCTCTATTGGTGTAATTAGAATCTTTGGGATCCCATAAACATTTAAATTCTTTATAAAGCGATATCAAACGGCGACTTTCTGAGATGTCCATGGCGAGGTGGATCGCGCGAACCAACACAACCGTCCACACCGCGCGCATCACGCAACTGAGGCACCTTTGAGGCTGGCACAAAAACCGACCGCACACGGATCGCGCGAGGTAGGGAGCGCGCGCTCCAATACGTGCGCATGGATCGCGCGCGGCACGTCCACACCGCCTGCATCTTTGGATCGCGCTGCTGCCGCGCGCGATCGGAGCGCGATGGATCGTCCGGTGTGGACCCGGCTATTTTGTCATTCCTAAGGCTACTTAAAGTAAGATATGTATCATCAAACAAACAATAAAAAGTTTTACTAATATCAATGATTTATTTGAACCAGTCGGTCAAACTTGGTTACATTGAAAAATGTTATGTAAAAATTGTGATAAATTTAAATCTAAAAATCTTCTGAAATTATTAATTACTAGTTAAGATTTTGAGGATTATCTTAAAAATAAAAAACAAAATAAGGTACATAAAACATTTAATTGTTTTTTTAAATCATTCAGTTGAGTAAATGTTCAAAATTGCGACCTCCTACAGAAATGCACAATCGACACCTACGTAAAAAGTTTCGTTTTAAATTCCTGAAGCCAACTCTGTTCCTCTTCACTACATCTCCAGCTGCTTGGATTTTCTCTCTTAGCGCTGCCTCATTTGCTGAGTCTCTGGCAAATGTTATATCTTTGTAATAACCCCAAATAAAAAAATCGATAGGGTTGAGGTCGGGGGAGCGTGGAGGCCAGGTGATTGGTCCGCTTCTACCGATCCACCTATTAGGATATGCACGATTCAAATAATTACGGACTTGCGTGGCATAATGGCAGGGTGCGCCGTCATTTTGGAATATCATGTTTCTTCTCAAATCCAGATTAACACCTTCCAATAAGATTGGCAGATCATTTTCCAGGAAAGATTTGTATGTCTCACCGTTTAGTCTTGACGGCAGTTCGAACGGTCCAATCAGTTGTCCGTCAAGTATTCCCGACCACATGTTTACACTAAACGGTGCTGGAAGGTCGATTGTCTGGCGGTGTGAGGATTTTCAATGGCCCAAGTGTGCGTATTGTGAATATTAAATATTCCGGTTCTCTCGAATCGCGACTCATCACTCCACAAAATTTTATCAAAAAATCCCGGGTCCTCTTCCTCTTTCCTTAACATGGTCCGGCAAAACTCAACTCTTCGTTGGTAATCAGTAGGCATTAATGATTGCACTCGCTGCACGTAATATGCATGGTATCCTTCTTCACGAAGTATATTTTGTATGGACGATCGCGGTATGTTCAGATTACGTGCCATCGCTCTCACACTCGTCGATGGATTCCGATTTATTTCTTCTAGCACTATCTCTCTGCGGTCCGGATCGACCCTGGGGACTCCTTCACGGCTTGCGTCTCGACCAGGAATGCGGCCAGCCATTAGCGTGTTGTGCGTGTTAATAAAAACACGATGATCAGGATAGGTATCTGGTTGCCGTCCTCCTCGGCGTTGAAGTTGCTCCCGATACAGTCTTGCTGCTTCATGGCCGTTGCCTTGCGCAACGCCATAAAAATAATGCATTTCTGCATATTCACTTAATGTGTAGCTCATCGCGAACACCACTTCCAAATCAACAAAGTCCAAATCGAGATGCAAAACAGAGTCCAAATTCAAGTGCAGTTGTCCAGTCAGAAAGGTAGGCAGCGAGGTCCGTGGGCAAAGCGTGTATTGTGAGTCGATAGTAACAAATGGGAACGAAAACGAGCAGCAGCAAACACAAGTTGAGAGCGACTGAGGTGTATGATTGCTCATTGCGAGGAATGCGTGGACGTCGTCGGCGAGGGGGCCGACCGGTTTTTGTGTGTGTGAGAGAGAAAGAGCAGTTTTTATCTCTCTTGCACTTGTTACCTGTGTAATGTAGTGATAATAAAAAAGGGTGCAACTCAACCAAGGTTCGTAAATTTCGGGAAAATTTCGCTCAAATTTTTACATTTAAATACATACTTAAATAAAATTGAAAATAACCATTTCTTGCAGGATTAGTTATGATTTGATGCATATGTTTTACTTTATTTAGCCTTAGGAATGACAAAATAAGCAATTAAATTTTTTTATATCAATTTACTGATTGAGGAAATTTCCACCTCAGTACCTTTGAGGGCAGATTTAAGCGAATAATTTCCTATTAAGTACCACTTTTTTATTATTATTATGGAAGCTTAGAATACCACGAAGTTTTCTAAATTACTAAGAATTTATGGGACCACCTTTTTAGATTTTTAATTTTAAAGTTGAAAAATAATATTAAACTTATTTTTAACAACATTATAGACAGAGAATGCACGTTCGACACTCGCGTTTGAAATTGGAACAGTGACAAATGCTAATCCAAATTTTGAAATATTTTCAAAACGCTTACAGCCCGCTGCGTCACAGTCATTATAAACTTCAAAATAAAAATCAGCTGAAGAAGAGGTAATTGTCCATTTTTTATTACTTAAATTGGTGCCACTCAGACCCACTCAAACGTCAAAAGGCAGCATTCGGATCTGGGCAGCCGCGACCCGGCAGTGGCGACCAGCTGCCGCGACCCATTGTCGCTGCTGTGCAGCGCTGCTAGAAGCTTACGGATAGCAGCGTCCGTGACCCGGGCAGCGACTGCCACGTGCAGTAGTCAAACAGCACTCAGTGTGAACGCTTGTGCATTCCAGTCGTGTATAAAATATTCACTATGTCTGACTATTTAAATATACGAAAGCGAGAACTCGTGAAGAGACTGATAGAAGACGAAGAAGAGGATGATGAAATAATGTTGATCTTGCTATCATCAAAGAGGAATAACATCGATTCATTATATACGTCCAGAATTGATGAAGGCACCTATCAAATCCTGATAAAACGGCACTTAAATGTAAAGGAAAAGAAATTCAGGGGTTACTGTAGACTAAATAAAACTCAATTTCAATTTGTACTTAGTTTAATCAACAGTGATATTCAACCAATGAAAAAAGGATCAATAACAAGCGAGGAAAAATTATTTCTCACTTTAAGGTAAAAAGTTATCTATAGTTTGTGCGTTTTATGATGATATGGGTGACACATAATAATTGACAATAGTAGGGAAGTTACCTAAAAAAAATAATCGATAATTTAAAAATATCGAATCACTTCGTAAAGGAATTGCAATCGAAATTATCGATTTCATACTGACGTTTCAGAGTGGCGCCGGCGATTTAAGATGGCCGCCCTTTTTATCGATTTGATTTCGATTCAAAAGCGTCAATCTCTATTGTCATCACGTTAATGTCTTTCTCTTTATTCAAAAAGCTTTCATCATAATTTGATACTTCATTTTCGCTATCATTAGTATCATCAGTTCCCTCAATATTACATATAGTTTTTCTTTCAGTGGGAACATTTTCCAAAAAAGTTAGTCTTTCCATTAAAGGCCATTTTTTTGACTTGCTGCCGGCTGCTGATCCAGTTGGTAATTTATTTTTGCGCTTAATTCTTTGATAGGAATCTCTGATGCATTTCCAGCGTTTTCTGCAGTCATCACCTAAAACAGATTTAAAATTCATAGTATAAATATGTTGTAGTTACATATTAAGAAGTCTACTTTAAAATACATATTATTGTTAGAATTCTGTACAAAATCAAATAATATTTTTCAATTTCAGATTCCTAGCAACTGGTGAAACATACGCATCTTTAGAATTCAATTATCGTATATCGGCAAGCTATATAAGCAGAATAGTCGCACAAGTTCTTGCAAGTTTGCGAAAAAATTTAGTACCAATTTTCCTGCCTGTGCCAACGGAAAATCATCTAAAACAAACTGCTGAACATTTCTAGAATAGGTGGAACTGTCCAAATTGTTTTGGAGCAATTGATGGCAAGCACGTACGTATTAAATGTCCGAAGAACAGTGGATCGATGTTTTTTAACTATAAAGACTACTATTCTACTGTATTATTGGCTATTGTAGACGCAAACTGCAAATTTATTGCTGTTGACGTGGGCTCATATGGGAAGGAAGGGGACAGTGGTATATTCAAAAAGTCAGCTATGGGCAAAAAAATTATGTCCGAACAATTTAATGTGCCTCAACCGGCAGCCTTACCAGGAACAGATATCTTAACCCCACATTATCTAGTTGGCGATGACGCGTTTGGATTAGACGTCTACATGATGAAACCCTATTACAGAACTCATATTAGAGGCGATCGTGGTAAAGCGATTTTCAACTATCGCATCTGCCGAGCAAGACGAGTCACAGAGAATTCTTTTGGACTTCTGAGTCAGGTTTTCCGAATATTATATTCACCTATAGCAATTAGACCAGAAATATGTGATGACTTAATTACTACACTATGTTGTCTCCATAATTTATTAAGGGATGCTTATTTAGAAAAAAATGGAATACCATATTACAGTTACGACAAAAAAAAACAAAACCAACAGAGAACATGCTTCCACTGACACGTACGGGAGGATTTCGGAACATAGATGGATTTCGAATCAGAAATATCCTTAAAGATTACTTTACCTCAGAAGCTGGAAAAGTCTCATGGCAAGAACAGTCGATAAACAGAATGAACTAGAGCAGGTAGGTATGAACACGACGCACAGCAAGCTTCATTTGTCATTTAAATGTTTATTTGTAATAACTATGTAAAAATAAAAAAAAGTTGGTACTTACTTGTTTTATTGAGTTGACTACCAATATGCTCCCATATATTATCTCTAACAACATTATCCTTATAGCTTTTGAGTTGAGGAAGCGGTGGGTTTTTAGCAACTAACTCAACTAAAAACTCGTCATTTTCATCGGTAAACGTCGCCATTTTGTCACCCTCTACGAACGGGCAGCGCGACCCAACTGCCACCGGAGCGGCTCGGCGGCGCTGCCAAGGCCGCGCGTAGGCCACGCCCCCCGGCCGCGCTGCTCGGTCGCTTGCGTTGGTTACTATTGCATACAATTCCCTACGAAGCGGTGGGTCGCGACCGCGGTCGCGGCTGCAGGGCCGCGGCTGCCGGGTCGCGACTGCCCAGATCCGAATCATACCTAAACATGTTTAATGATTGTTTGAAAAAAATAGTCTATGGTTTTTTGTCCATGCACAGCACGGACAATAAAATGACCGCCAGTGGCGCCAGTATTGCCGCCAGTCACCACAGAGTGGTCATAGAATTACGTAATAGATGTCGCTAGAAGTCGCTAGGTCAAGAAATAATTAATATTAATATCAACAATTTAAAAATATTAAAAAGTAAAAAAATCCCTGAAAATACCCCTAAAAATTTCAGACCCCTAAAAAAATCCCATCTCACTTATTTAACCCCTAAATCTGGGGGGAAAACCCCTAAGTTGGGAACACTGGAAGACTCGTTGCTTTGAAGGACTTCTTGTGTGACTACTTTGACGGACTTGTTAAATCTGCACATGACAGCAAAATGGTTAAACTTGTTGCATTTCATTCCAGCGGCTGGACATCTGAATCTATGCACTTGTCCACAGCGTGTGCATATTTCTTTGTTTGATTGACGATTCTGTTGTGGCTGCCTGCTTGCTGATGTATGTCTTGGTTGACTGTACCTTGGCTGCGATGACTGTCTAGGCCTGGATGAATATCTTGTTCGAGTTAATTGTCTTCTTTTTACTTCACCTATCACATATGATGAAGAGTTTTCTAACATTTTGGCTTGTTGTCTGGACATTTCTTGGTGTTTGGCGAGTTTTCAGTGTAGACGGTTTGTCTTGTATAATTTTTTCTTTAATGAATTTGTTTTTAGAATTCAAGTTCCAGCTGAAAATGTCTCATAGGAGGTTGTCTTGGAGCTGCCCGAAGTCACATTGATTGGCAATATATTTTATGCCGGTGACATACTGTTTAATGGGCTCGTCCTCGCCTTGTCTGTTGAATAGTTTGTGTCTCTCAATTGTAACATTAATTTGTGGTAGAAAATGTTTCTCAAATTTGTCTGTGTCAATGTCTAGGGAAAATGAGTAGAAAATAGTCAAGGCGTCCCTGCCGACATGATGAAGCAAAATGGCTATCTTCCGTGAGTCTTTGACGTCCTCGAGCATGTTTGCTCGTAAGTAAATTTTTAATTGTGTTAGCCAGTTTTTGCTAAACTACAGTGGCATGTTGTTGGAGTTAATATTTAAAGGTTTTAGACCTGACCCAGAGAGTTTTCGTCCGACATATTGGGCGGTATTAATTGCGCGGTCACTCACCGGCTTGGCTATTTTCTTGTCTTCGACTTAGATAAACTTTGGCTTGGATTCTTGATTCTTGACTGACTTCTGACACCATGTTACGCTTGGCAGGTGGATGGCTTGAGAAATAATTAAATTACTTCCATTTTTAATATACTTATAAAGTTGTCGACTTCTTTATTCAACTTAACTTTACAAAACTATAATGTTTAGGCATATTGAATAAAATTACAACAAAATTACAACTATTAACTATGGAGAAAGTCGGCTTGGGTCGCTGAAGCCCGGATGAACGCAAGTCACCAAGTGGTCAACACGTCATGTCGCTCGAAACCCGAATGCTCGTTACCTGGCGAGGCTTGGGCGCGAAACGAGCGGCGACCAATGGCGTCCGATTGCCCGTTACGAGGCGGCGCGTGAGTGCGAGGTCGGATATAGCTGACCGTTCTCGAGCGTCGACAATCTGCCACGGTGTGGGGCGACGCGTGAGCGCGAGGACGGATGTAGCCGAGCGCCTCCGATCGTCGTCGATCTGCCGCGATGCGACCATGTGAAGACAGATGGCGCTCCGTGCGGCCCGAACTTAACGAGCTACTAAGGGCGCGCGTTACATACTTTATTATTGACATAGATACACAGTGAGTTGCACATCGGCGAACGAGGAAGACGGAAGTGAACATCGATAAGAGAACGCGGTGTTGCTATATTATAAAATCCTGACACTTAAGAGAAAATATTATAAAATTCCGTCTTGTGACTGAATCATTGCGCTGAATGTCACACAGTAGTCTCGCTAAGTCCATAAGTTTTTGTAATGATTCTTTATTTTTATTTTTCGAATTGATTTCGTTAGAAAAAAATTCTCCTAGACATGAAATGGCATGTCCCATTTGCTTTTGTTTGACAGCTAAACCTTTCTTTTTTAGCCACCGCTTCTGGAATAGCAGCTTTTATTTCAGGGTTAATTTTTGGAGCTTCAATAAACAGTTAGATGGGATCAGATACTTTGATATTAAATCCTTGCGCATCTCATAGCTAATGCCTGTTGTTGCTATATGTTGAAGGCGCGAGGCCAGTTTAGGAATAATTTCCTCTCCATGTTTTTCAGTCAGTGACGGATCGTCACCTAGGATTTCCAGGGCATCTGCATCTAGGGCTGAACTTTCGCCTACTATAGGTGGCGTTATTGGTTCTGGGTTATCATCTCCAATGAAATTAGCCTCCGGAGTCTCTGCTACATCTTCGACGAATGCCTCTTGGAAATTAATATTATTTCCATAGTTTTGATCGTGAATAACCGGTCTAAGTCATACTGAGACCAGTCGGACGGTTCGATTCCGTATGTACCTATAAAGATATAAAAATATCATGTAATTTCGATTTTCACGAGCATACCGCAATGAAGAAAATTAATTTCTCTATACGAGTAGTAAGCATCTCAATTAACATAATGCAAGCAACTAAATATTATGGTTTCTGATTACATAATTTTGTGTTAGGTACAATTCCAAATGAATCGAACGCCATTTATTTTTAGAAACCATATGTTGAAAAGTATAACTTTTATTACAATAAAAGTACAGTAAAAAGTTGGGTACAATTCCCAGCGAATTGAACGCCAGTAAAAAACAATAAGTAAGGATTAATTCCCAGCGAATTGATCGCTAGCTTGTAGCTTACATTCTATATAGTTAATCAGGTAAGGAACAATTGATCGCAAACCATTAAATTGTGTGGGTACAATTCCGAGCGAATTGAATGCCGATTATATTATTATTGTAACATAATAAGTAATTGTAACTTACATTCATATTATATCGTAAATCAGGTAAGGAACAATTCCAAGCGAATTGATCGCAAACCATTAAATTGTGTGGGTACAATTCCAAGCGAATTTAACGCCTATTATATTATTGTAACATAATAAGTTTAAATTATTTAATACGCTGTAATAAGTTAGGTACACAGATATCAGAAACAAGAGATGGGCCGCCGAGCGCACTTTGCTTGAGTACGTACATACACGTACATTGACGCCTAAATAATTACACAAATTACACCCACACATTAACAAATCCCTGTCACTCACACATTCAAGGCGATGCTCTCATTGCTGCGCACACATTACTATCTTCTGTGTAAGTACGCACCTCAGTCTAGAAAACACATTCAAAAAATTTCACACCTACGCTAGTGATTGACTGTCGATAAATTTACTATCGAGCAGTTACGTTGTTGCATATCGCGAACAATTTTAGCATTATTAGCTGGCCTCAATACAATTTTAAACAACTTTTTTATTAATGCTTTGTTCAAACCTACGCGACCAAGCGACTGCGAAGCGAGAGCGTCAAGTTGTCAAATGGTTTTAAAAAAAGAAGTCTAGTTCAAAACACACATTTGACAACTTGACGCAACTCAGTCAGTACTCAAGGTGCCCCTCGGTCTCAAGACACGGTTCAGGCTCTGTGATTGGTTGGCTGTCAAAATTTGGACCAATCACAGATCCGAACCGCGTCTTGAGACCGGGTCGCATCTTAAGTACTGACTATTTATACCGGCCTTACATAATTAAATCTTGCAAACTTAAAATCTACCCTACCTTTTAACGTGTAAGTTGCCTCACAGTCACAGTGTAATGCTGATGTAAATATTTACTAAGGACTTGTCGTTTAGACAGTTTTGGTGCAACATTTTAGTCAAAAAATGAAGTCGCACGTTAAGGTACTTTTCCGATACTGCTTTCAATAATAATGTCAAATGATTATTCATAGGCGACTGATCAAATTGATGCGAATGTATCTCTTTAAAAAGATTCATGCCAATAAAATGCGGCATTGCTTTTGCAAGTAAAACACTTTTAATATCTTTTGTAGAAACAGTTACTTGTTTTTTTAGTATTGTTGATTTTATGGTCACTTCTATCCGCTTACATATAGTTATCACATCTTTCGATGCATACACGAGGCCGCCCTTATCCTTCATTTTAGTGAATATAAAATGTTCTTCTTCTTTATCATCATCTGTCAATGGTCCGATGCATGTTTCACACTTTAGAATTTTTTATTAGCGCTCGGACCACGAAAGCGGCAATAAAATATGATATTGCTTGAATACTAATCGGAAATCGAACCCGGACCCGGACTTGATGACACAAAGTAGGTTACTACTTTATAGTACTGTTAAAATATTTTTCATTAAAAGGAAATCCAAAAATCACGAAAGGCGAATTTACACACATCCATTCGCAGATCTACCTAGATTCATTTGGGTACTTTGCTAGTTGCTACACTTATTTAATAATAAAAGAAGATAATAAAGTAATTCCTTAGATTGTTTGAAATGTTTATTAAACTATCAAAATTCGTGAGTTTTATTTGAACCAATGGGCAGGAAAGTATTAATTATTTGTAATTTATGATAGTTTTACATGTTGCTAATATATATATGTCGCAGATTCAAATGGATGAATATCCGCACGTCGCCATCGGTGTCCGACATATTTAAGTTTTAACACTTTTCAACACAGTCAGTGCGCACACCCGGCGCAGGCGATGTTCTACGAGCAAGAGAGGTCTCGACTTATGAACAAACGCACCACTGACAGTTATAATGACGTTGACAAATGACAAGTTGTCAAGTTGACGGCTGACAGTTGAAGTCTGTACAGTACTTCCGGTACAATTAATTTTAAAATTATATATATAAGATTATTTTCATTCGTTTTAGCTACCTTTATACTTTCTAATAGTTCGGTACAGTGAGAACACACGTCAGTCCGGGGATTTCCAAAACCAATGTTGTAGTTTACATTCAATTCTTGTCTGAAAAAAGACTACTTTACGTTCTGGTTCATCTACACTGTTATTGTAAAAACGCCACATTTTTTTACTATTGAGATCACTACTCAAATACAATCTTCCTGCTGATTTTCCTCGGCAATGATGGAATTCTCTGCATTGAAAAGACTGAATAAATGTGTTTATAGCGACACGTTTCATTTCATTTTTTTGAGATCGTCGATCTCCACCTCTATTCTCTTTTGCTATTGCGTCTGAAGCCTGGTGTGATCTTTGTATAACTCCAGTAGTTCTGTCCTTTTTCACGTTTATTACAGACATGCACATTCTTTCCGTCTGTTTTTTTGTAAAGATAGTATGTTACACTCATGTTTTTCAAGCCTCGGGTACCAGATTTAGTCTTTGAGTGGTTTTTGTTACACAGTACTTCAAAATAAAGTTATCTTGACATATTTTATTGCTTTTAGCATAAAAATTCTTGTGTATATTTAGTAAGTCACTCATTGACAAAAAGCCACACTTTAAACTTTTTGTATTATGTCTACATTGTGCGACTGGCGACTGTTATCGCAAAAATACCGGACAGTCTGGTTGATACAATCTTAGCTAAACACATTGTATTTGAAGATGGTCAGTTTGGTTTCAGACCAAATTTATCTACGGAAAGTGCAATTTTGTGTCTCAAACAGACTGTTCAGTATTATACAGATCGTAAAACGCCTATAATAGCCTGCTTTCTGAATTTATCAAGGGCGTTCGACTTAGTTAATTATAATTTGCTCTGGCATAAGTTAGCTCACGATACATCCGTCCCAGATGATATTATCTCACTGTTGAAATTTTGGTACAGTAAACAATCGAACACAGTTAAATGGGCCGGCTCATACTCTGACTCGTTTGGGTTAGAATGTGGCGTGAGATAGGGTGGACTCAACTCACCTCGCCTGTTCAACCTGTACATCAATAAGCTTATAAGTGAGCTGAATAAAGCCAAAACAGGTTGCCACATAGATGGCGTTAGTGTCAACAATGTCAGCTTCGCAGATGATATGGTTCTGCTGAGTCCATCAGTCAGCGCGATGAGACAGCTTCTTAAAATATGTGAAAGCTATGCTGCGGCCCATGGGCTCAAATATAAAACCACGAAGAGTGAGTGGATCGTCTTCAAATCCGGTTCTGAGGGGTATAAGCACATGGCTGATCTCTCTCTCTCGGGATCTCCGCTAGTCCGGGTTCAGAAGTTCAAATATTTGGGTCACTGGGTCACAGAAAACATGAAAGACAATGTCGACATTGATAGGGAGCGCCGGTCGTTGGCCGTCCGTTGCAATATGCTGGCACGTAGATTCGCTCGCTGTACTGAAGCAGTTAAAATCACGCTCTTTAAATCTTTCTGCCAGTCATTCTACACGTGCAGCCTGTGGACTAATTTTTCCCAGCGGGCGTACAACGACGCGCGTTCAGTACAATAATACTCTTAGGATGCTGTTGGGGTTGCCGTGGAGATGCAGCGCGTCAGGCATGTTCGCGGCCATAATGCGCAAACGCTGTGCCTCAATGCTGGCGCGCTTGAGATCCTCCTCCAACGGCATCCTAAGAGTTTTCACCGTCAGATGGGACTCTCCTCTGCTACATAGGTGAATTACGATTCACTGTTGTTAATATAATATAGTTAAAATTATGTAATTTTACTAACAATAGGTTAAGAATAAATTGTTACTAACACCTATGGATGAATAATCTGAAATAAATCGCACATCCTCTAAAAAAGTGTCATATCACAAAAAAACAAGTTTTGAGAAAAACGCGATTTAAATATATTTTTTAACTATTTGTGTTATTACTAATTTATTATTATTGATTTGCAACTTTCAAAAACAGAAACAAGTGAAGAATTTATTAAGCTTGTTTACAGAAAGAAAGAAAAAACACTCTATAAGAAAATATGTAAATTTATTAAAGAAAAAAGAAAATGTGTCCCATAATGTGACTCTTTTTCACATTACTTAGCAACAGATATTAAAATAAAATACTACTTCTTAAACAATAAAGCGAGGAAAATAATTTCAAAAACTCTAAATAACCAACAAAATCTAAGCATTATTTTAAAGGAACTCTCCAAATCACAAATAATATTAAGCTACGTTAAAATATTACATTATCTTTGACCCACCATTTACATCGTAAAAACTTAATTAGTACCTTCTTGATTCTTCAAAGTATAACTTAATTAGTATACTTATTAGTATAACTTAATTAGTATCTTTAAATTACAAAAATAAAAATAAAAAAACATGACAATAGCCTCTGTGCAACACATAACTAATAACTTAATTAGTTTCCTTAAAGTTGGGAATAAAAAGAAGAATAGTAATTGGGAATGTGATTATTCTCCAATAAACTTAAGAGATCTTTTTTTTTATTCTCTTTTATTTTAGGGCGACATCTATACGCCCTTTTAATGTTAATATTTTCGGAGTTGATTTGTTTTCGGCTGATTTCAGCCTCCTTAAAATGATCATCTTTATAGGAATGTTTATAAAAAACTTTGTTAGGTTCGCCTTGGGTCACTTTAAAAACTTTCAAATCAGCAGTCTTCAAATTCTTCGCATTGAAGCCGATGTCTTCTGATAAACTCTTCATTGAAAAAAAATTTTTGAAGCTCATTTCGTTCACGTGGTATGGTTTACCTTTTTTTTTTGCGGTTCTGATAATTTGTGCATATTGGCTGGGGACATAAATGGGGCCAGACTTAAGGTTTTTCTTAATAGCCTTTTCTATAGTGGAATGTACAGAATCACCTTCATTTTGTGTGTGGCCGGTGATGAGGTACTTATGAGTTATTGATTTTATCTTAGGATACTTTAACAAAGCGAAAATGTACATTGAAAAAATAAATTTATTCTTCTGCTGGCCACAGCAATTGTCTGAAAAAAATACTATTTCAATCCCTGGCCCATCATAATCTACCATTTTCTTATCTATAAAATCAAGTATGCAAGATCCGATTTCGTCTGCGCCTCTGTTAGCTTCTCCTTCATGCCATAAATAGCATTCCGTATGATCAGATCCAAGTTCACTTATTGTAAAATTTAGATTATTTAATTTCGACTTATAATAGAATACGGAAACATCTCCTTTTGGCGTTTGCAGCACAGCCTGTAAATCATACACTGCAACAATATAGTCAGCACTCACATTAAGTTTTTCTTTCTCTTTTTCGAGTCTAGACAGTTCTTTTTCTTCTAAGTGCGTTGTATACTTAATATTCAATTTCTCTTTTCCAGAGCTATCGGCATTTTCATAACTAACACATAACTCGCAACGATCTTTTTTAGGTATGAAGAAGCTTATGTTAAATTCTTGGTTAAAGATTTTTGCGTACATTTCGTGGTGTGCTGCTGGAAGACCTTGCTTTAAACATTCTGTTTTGTAATCTTCATATAAATCTGCAATACATTTACCACCATCGATGAACTCTCGGCTAGAATTTTTTCTAATATAGTGGCTTTCTATTCGTGGTATCGACTGTATGTGATCTCTGACAGATTTTTTAATGGATTCATCAATTTTTTTATGATTGCCATGTTTTCCTCTTTTATCTACCTCAACAAAACCTAGCTCTCTCTTATTAAAAACTGTTCTTACAACTCGGTCGTTAATATCTAAGGTAGCCATAAAGAACTTTTTGCACACTCGTATTTCTTCATTATTCACGATAAAATAATAGGCATTATTGTGTTTGCGAGGCTTCTGTTTCCCCGTAAAACGAACTGCAGGCATAATTTCTTTGGTACAGTTATTTATAAAGTTTCGTTGCAAGTTAATGTCCCCTAATTCCCAATATTTACTAAAAATTCTCATCCTGTCTTGACTTTGAATTTTTACCGAACATTGCATTTTACATTTATTAATTTCACATGGTGGTTTCATGGCCCGTGCAGGAACAGTTTTCTTTTTTTTAGATCTCGAAACATAAGACTGACCGGTATTACGTAATTTCTTTGCTTTGACACTTAGCCACTCATCAACTCTTGCTAGACGTTTTCTGCCTTTCTTAACATTACTGTTGTCCTCCATTTCAGTCAAATTTTGTGCCGCTTCTTCATCTATATTTTCTTGTGCAGATTGTGACGGTAGTCTAATGTTTTGAGTAATTTCTTCATTACTCTCCTGTACAGATTGTGACGGTGGTTGGATATCTTGGACACCTTCTTCATCTTTGTTCTCCTGTACAGATTGTTGGATGGGTAAGTCAATGTTTTGGTCACTTTCACTAACTTCATTCTTCTCTTCATATTGAGGGCTCGATTGTCTTAAGTTTTGGTCGCCTAACACTTCTGGGTCATTTATACTGGTTGGTGGGATTACATGCTGTACCGTAGAAGATCTGGAAGAGCTCCTGGAAGAACCGCTGGAAGTGCTACTGGAAGAACTACTCGAATAGTTAGGGTCCTTCACCGAATCGTCATCATCTTCAGAAAAATATTCCGAGTTTAGAGTCTGTTCAAGGTCATCGTTAATTGTTCCGGTATCGTCTGATACATCAATGCCTGGTTTTATACTACTGGTGGTGGGTACTAAATCATCTGCAAAAAAATTATATACTTAAAAAAGAGAATATACAATATTATGATAATTTAGCAAATTATATTAGTATTAGTTAGAAGTAGTAATATTAATATTATTTATATAAGTATTATAATATGAGAACTAAGAAACAGACGTCAATGTAGATGAGTTAGCAAATAAAGCAATATACAGAACAACCAAAAGATGCGTGTAGGTATAGCAAGTAGAAAAGTATTTTTTAAAACTTACCTGTGCGGTTCATGTTATTATTTTCTTTATTGTTATCATTTCCACACATTTGCAGTAACCGCTTGCCTCGACCTTCTTTAAATTGGCTAGCCATTTTATACCTAAAAAAAGAAAACTAAAAGTTAACGTCATTTTGGGCAACTTTGAATTGCGGTTTAACTTTGAACAATACATTATTGTATTGTTCAAAGTTTAACCGCAATTCAAAGTTACCTAAAATAAGCGTACTTAAATAGTGGTATTAAACTGCCAAATATTTTAGGTAACTAGCAAGCGGAACTAGCGCAACCAATTGATATGTTTTCATATATCTGTACTAAATCCAACGATATATATGGAATCAAGTTTAGCAGTCATTTTTTATTTTATAAGTACTATTAATGTTACACCAATTGGCGGCGCTAATTATATTAAACATTTATCAGTAAAACATTGAAAGGTGAACCTAACCTAACCTAGTATATTATTTGCGTTTTATATATTGCAAGTGAACAAAAATCTAGGATTGAATAGTAAAAAAGTGACACAATATATGATACAATCTTTTTTTAGAAGAATAAATTACAAATCAACAGCAAAGTTGACAACGATAACGTCATAACCTATGATGTGACATTTTTTTAGACTAAGCTGAACACAAATTATGTCATAACCTTTAATGTGGCACTATTTTAGATAGGCATGTAAGTATTTTTTAGTTTAAGTTTCTAAAAAACAGTCGTAAAATGTGTTACGACTGTTTTTTACTCATTAATATATAATAATGACAAAACGACTTACCCACAATACTGTTATAACACAGCTTATGACTACTTTCACCAGCACTAGCACACGTCCACCCGTCACAAGCCGTGATGCGGCACTGTCGTGGAGCGGGGGGCGCGGGATTACGCTCCGTAAAAAACCGACACTACCGCCATCTTTTGATTAATATTTGCACTAATGTTATGGCTGTTTTCTTGAGCGATAGGAGGGAAAAAAATGCATCAAACTGTATTTTTATCTTAATACTAGGTTTTTTTGTGTTATGACAGTTTTTTAGAGGATGTGCGAAATTATTATTATTATTATTGTGGAAAAACTGGCAAATTATTGGGGGTGTACCTAGAAAAAAAATGTTAAGGAGTATCATCCGTCATAAGTAGATGACACTGAATGCAAAGCTTCATGTCCATGCTGCTAACCGTTAACCTTCATGTCAGCTAACCGTAAAATTATATTTTCATTGCAAATGAACTTACATTCAAAATTTTAACCCCAAATGATAAGAGAAAGTGGTTATAAAAGCTTGTAATATTAATACGTAAACACGGATTACCATTTCAACGGAAAATTGTTTTTGTTTTTACACTTCAATTATAAATAAATTGGGTAATAAATAAACAGTTTTCTCAGTTATGTAATAAAAAAAATGTGAGTGCTGATGTTGTCACTGTCAACAAGTCTGTATAAATTACACTAGCCCAACCACAGAAATGGATCTAGTTAGAACCACCATGTCGCTCCAATTTGTATGAACACGAGCGTGTCACTTTTTTCATACCTACTGTGACGTCACAAAAGCGCTTTAGTGATGGGAATACCCGTACGCGCGGAATCTATTCGAAGGCATCGCCGCGCCCCGTCTCTTTTGCTACTTTAATAGGTATATAGATTTTTGAATCGATTAATTATTATTCGAATTAATATACAGAGGAATGATAAATCTAAAGATACATGCTTGCCAGGACAGCTAGTAATATATTATATTATCCTAAACTAAATCACTAAACAGTCCGAACATAAATACATAATATTACATAAAATATAATTACCGAGTCACAAAATATCCCAAAGCGAACATTATCATTCCTCTGTTTATTATCGATTAATCGATTATATCGATTAATTACAATCGAAAATATGTACAACACTATTTGCTTCATTTGACAGAAAAATGAGTAATTGACTGTAGCTCGAAACTAAGCGATGAGTGAAAGTATCGATTGTTTTATTTCCATTGCGCGCTCAATAGCGGACAAACAGAACGGGCTCTATAATTTTCTAATTAAAGCGGCAATGTATTATGAATCACGCGGAACACACGCAGTTACGTAAATTTCATGGTAAAAACTACAACCACCCACGATTAACATTAAATAATTGATTTTAAAATAAAGGACACATGATTTAATAATAAAATTACTTACCGATGATAAGAAACGTATCTACTATTTAGACCAACGTTTCTAGTCGAATTTCGACTGCCCAATACGGCACAATTGGACATTTTTAGAATTCCGATTGACGTCCAATTCTGATAACGGTGGAACGCAGACTAAAGAACAGACTTTCGAAAGATTGACATTGTACAACGTTTGGGAACGCGATGGCACGCGAAGTACATACACATGGCCTGTCTAACTAAATCCATTTCTGTGAGCCCAACATAACTGACAAACTTTAACATACCTTTCTTCCTTCATTTTGTTCTTCTTCCATAATTCTGGCTGAGATAATCTTTTTCTGCCTTTATTCCGAGCTGCTTTCTCAACTATTTCAGTTAATTCTTCCATTTTTTAAATATCTTTTCGCAATTATAAACTGGACATTATTCACGGCTTTTTCACTTAATCGCCATGATGGACGCCACGAAATAACGCTTCGTGATTGGTTGAAAACGGATATGGCGGGGTTTGGAAAGAATTGTTCCAGGAGCTGGCGGTTTTTGGAAGCAATTCAAAACTTTAATGTCAAAGGCGAATGCCCAAAATGTATGGACCAAAAACCCGTAATCGATTGAAACCATTTATATGTGGCATAGTAGACTACTTATACTGTATCCCAAATACAATGTCCTTTTTGGATTAAACAATCACCGAGTACTTTAAAAACGATCGTAACTAATTGACTTTCCTTATAGGAATCTATATGATTTTCAGGACGACGCGATGCTACAAACGATAGTGTGGCGATCAGTACGTAGTAAAAACATTTTTAATACAGATGTACAGTGTTGCAATTATGTATTTATGAATTTAATGTTTAAATATTTATCACTTTTATATCTGACAGTATAGAATGTTAGTTTGGTATAGAAAATAATCTGTATACATTAAGTACTGTTTTCTAGGATTATTAAGTAAGTACACGATATCGGTTATATTATATGATAATCTCTAAATAGTATAAAACAAAGTCGCTTTCCGCTGTCTGTATGTATGTGTGTATGTATGCTTAGATCTTTAAAACTACTCAACGGATTTTGATGCAGTTTTTTTTAATAGATTGAGTGTTTCAATAGGAAGGTTTATATGTATAACATATGCATAATATGGTAGAGAAACACTGATAATTTTAGAGGTTTCTAATGTTATGTCGTAAATAAATTCATTTTTTTGCGTTTATATTGCAAACGCTGGCTAAACCCTACGAGATAGATCAAAATAATGTACTACAGTATTGTACACCTTAATAAGGTAAACAAAAAAGTCCGCGATGGTATATGTCTATTTCTTAGGGATAACTCACAATAGCCATTTTTGTTCTTTACTTTTTACGAAAAATAATGGCTTATTTACGAAGCGATTTTAACAATTTACAACATTAACCCTTATCCAAATAAACATGTTTGGAAGCTAAGACATTAAATGTAGATTATAATTGTCTTTTACACTATACAATTTCGATCAATACTTTAGAAGTTTTCAAACGTATAAACTTACGCGGAATCAAAAAATATGTAGCGCGGCGGCGGCCGAGGGACATAGCGGTTACGGCGGAACCGGCCGGGGGCTCTCATAAGCTTCGGGCTTATGTTATTGTAGTAGATAGTGTATTTCGTCATTGTGTGGTTGTGCAGACGGTAACGCAGAGGAGCAACCACAGCGCTTTCTTTCAGAAATTTATTGTTTCTGGTTCTTTGGTTTCTGAATTGTCGATAAAAATATATTTGACTTGGTTAGAAAAACGGACTTTTGTTTTTGCTTTGCGATTGGGTTATTTGTTGCTTTGTGGGTATTACTATACGATCATGCCTGGAAGACGTCGTCGTTCGAACATAGGTCGTAGTACAGTGAATGCCAAAAGAGCACGTTCAGCAAGAGATGAAGAATCGTCAACGGAACGTGAGACTCGCCTCAGCCAGAATAGTAATAGAAATCGGATACAGAGAGAAAGAGAATCGTCTGTAGAGCGTGAGGCTCGCCTCAGTCGGAAAAATGATAGAATTCGGATACAGAGAGAAAGAGAATCGTCTGTAGAGCGTGAGGCTCGCCTCAGTCGGAAAAATGATAGAATTCGGATACAGAGAGAAAGAGAATCGTCTGTAGAGCGTGAGGCTCGCCTCAGCCAGAATAGTGATAGAAATCGAATACAGAGAGAAAGAGAATCGTCTGTTGAGCGTGAGGCTCGCCTCAGCCAGAATAGTGATAGAAATCGAATACAGAGAGAAATAGAATCATCTGTAGAGCATGAGGCTCGCCTCAGCCAGGATAGGGATAGGCATCGAATACAGAGAGCAAGAAAATCATCCGCACAGACACATAGCAACACCGAACAAAACGAACAACCAAACAGCCACAGACCCGAGAGAGTAACTAATTCATGGGTAAATAAAGAAAATTCTGCCAATTTTTGCGAAACTTTTATCGTTTACGCAGCACAATAGGAAAAATCACCCGATTTTGAAACATTCTTCATTGGTGCTCCGCTTCTATTGGTCTTAGCGTGATAATATATTATAGGCTACATCCTACTAATATTATAAAGGCGAAAGTTTGTTTGGATGTATGGATGTGTGGATGTATGGATGTTTGTTACTCTTTCACGCAAAAACTACTGAACGGATTTTAATGAAACTTTACAATAATATAGCTTATACTGATGTATGTATATTATTCTGATGAATAACACATAGGCTACAATTTTAACCGACTTTCAAAATGGGGGAGGTGTTATGTTCGTTTTCTTATATTCAACGATTACTCCGCCGTATGTTACCCGATTTTTATATCCACAAAAGTGGTGATCTGATGAAGGATCGAGGGAACTCCTCAAAACTTATAGGGAAACGAGTGGTGACTTCGGTTTCGTGAGAAGTATTCTAAGCATATGCTACCAACAAGTAAAAGTTTGCACCGAGATATACCTGGTATACCGTGGTTCGGAAGGTGCTGAGAGAACTCCTGATTCTTTATAGATACAAGTTTGGGAGTTTCGGCGTTGTTTTAAGAACAGGAACCATATGCTACTATGCAAATTACATTCATCATCATCATCATCATCATCACTACCATATTATACCATTTCATAGTCTTTTAGATCGAGACTCGAGTTTGTCAAGTGATAATTAAAAAAAAATCTTTATTTTATTTCTAAAAATAGTTTGACTATAGGCTATATTATATAATATATTATCACGCTAAGACTAATACGACCAAAGAAACTCAGGAAAATGCGGGAAAAACGGGGAAAATATTTTTTATGGGAAAATGTACGGTTTCTGTAAAATTCCTAATTTACGCGGGCGAAGCCGCGCGGGACATCTAGTTTTTTTATAAAATAAGGGGGCAAACGAGCAAACAGGTCACCTGTTGGAAAGCAACTATACTGTCGCCTATGGACACTCGCAACATTAGAAGAGCTACGTTGCCGACCTTTGAAGGTTTGCAGGTCGTATTGAAAATATAGTGACAATTTATTTCAGAGTTTTACAGGGGGCAGCAGAAAGTTACGCAAAAAACGCACGGTGGAAGACTGCCACTCATCAAAGTGATGATGATTGATGATGGTATATTTTTCGCGTGGAGCGATGGCGAAAAGTTGCAGGTGGTATAATTCCGAACAATTTCTTAGAGCACTCCCCGTGATATCATACAACCGATAGAGGATGTAGAGTGAAGGCACTTGTGATTTAGTTTATTCTTAAAATATTAATATATTTTAAGAATAAATTAAATATAATTATTTGACATACTTTTTTAGGGTTCCGTACCCAAAGGGTAAAAACGGGACACTATTTATACTGAGACTTCGATGTCTGTCTGTCTGTCTGTCTCCAGGCTCTTACTCAAGAACCGCTATAGCTAGACTTCTGAAATCTTCACAGATTGTGTATATCTGATGCCGCTGTAACAACAGATACTAAAAACTAAATAAAATTAAGATTCAAGGGAGGTTCCCATACAACAAATGTGATTTTTTGCCGTTTTTGGCCCCTAATCTACATAATATTATAATGGCTATATTATGTAGACACATGATTTTTTTACGAAATCCTCAATTATGTGTGTACTTTAATATTTAATCGTAAAATTAAAATAAAATAAATAATTAAAGGGGGCTCCCACACAAAAAACAATTTTTCCCTACTTTCACTCTATTACGGCACGGAACCCTTCGTGCGCGAGTCCGACTCGCACTTGACCGATTTTTTCCTATTTAATTGTACATTATTGTCTATCAACATCGCTTTCACGAGAAAGATCACAAAAACAAAGGAAATAACTAGTTGATCCGAAGTAGATACCACACTGTGTAACTCAGATTTATTTTTTCAAATTATCGGTTTCGGTTATGGTTTAGAAAAAAATGAATTGCATATTTTCAATCTACTCTTTATGCTCTACTTTGCTGTACATAAATTATTTTAATCGACTATGGGTTTTTTTTGGGCATTGTCCTTTGTAGGGGATTTAGCGGCTTTTGTTATAAGACTTCTTTGAATGAAAGAACGAAAATTTTGTAGATTATATAGAACCATCGACAGCTTATATAATTATGGAGCTGGCGGGTATTGGAACTATAAGTCTCATATGTTCTAGTATTTTTAAATTATACATAGCATGATATTTTAAATAATTTGTATTAAATTAGAAATATTTTTATTATATATATTATAGTTTGTGCGTTTTAAGTTGATATGCGTGACAAGTTATAATTGACAATAGTAGGGAAGTTACTTAACAAAAATTAATCGATAATTTAAAAATATCGAATCACTTCGTAAAGGAATTGCAATCGAAATTATCGATTTTGTACTGACATTTCAGTGGTGCTGGCGATTTAAGATGGCCGCCCTTTTTTATCGATTTGATTTCGATTCAACAGTGTCAATCTCTATTTACATAGGTTCTGTTTCATGCATCTGACATTTTTCAAATGTTTTCGTAACAATAATTTTATACTCCTATTTCACAGTTAATAATTTAATTTTATATTAATAAGTTAGCATTTAGCAACTTTTCATTTTTTTAATTTACAATTATAGAAAACTTTTGTTTTTGTCGATGGAATATAATTTATTAATTTTTTTTTTTGTTTTCTTTGAAAAAAAATTCCGTAGCAAGGAATATGAGAACTGTCACCCATTTCATACGCACAAACTAAAGTAGAGTAGTTTCGCTTTATTAAGTGAAATGCTTTGCTTGCGATGACTTTAGTTATATTTAGATTATAGATTGCTCTTCATTTATTTATTTTTTCATTCTCTCGCAGTGTTGGCACCTACACAATTTTGTTTCTGAACACCTAAAGGTTGA
This sequence comes from Aricia agestis, assembly GCF_905147365.1. NCBI lineage: Eukaryota > Metazoa > Arthropoda > Insecta > Lepidoptera > Lycaenidae > Aricia > Aricia agestis. Next base: position 19,635,933 of record NC_056408.1, on the reverse strand, counting down.
CTGGTAGACAATGCCATTTGGCATTAAGTTCGCATATGTACCAACATTGTGCAAAAAGTATAAATAAATAAATAATAAATAAACCCTGTTTTGGCGAGCCAGTCTTTTGTGCCATTTAATCAAACTAACTTGACTATTACGTGCAGTTATTGTAGTTTCCGCAATATGTAAGTTACTATTCTTGTATATTAAGTCGAGATAATACAAATTTCCTTTCCTTTCTGCAATAGCACACACTTTGTTTTTTCTCATATATTTACAACAGTTCTGTTCTGTCACGATGACATATCCCTTGGCGGTAATACATTTTACAGAAAACAAGTTTGTTTTTAATGCTGGGACCACGGACGTAAAAAAAATACGGACATAACCTAGTCTAATCACGAGTGAAGCATAGTTATGGCCGCCCGTGTAGGATGTGTGCGTGTCATTGGTGCCGTCACTCAATGTACAATGACAGCGGGTTGTAGTACCTAGTTGCGTGTGAGTGTCGGTCACGTGTACAATAAACGAAATTGCATGCATGCTTCACCTCTTTATAGTGTAATGCTACATCCGTATTTTTTTTACGTCCGTGGCTGGGACATAGAGTGTATCTATGGTAGTGTCGATCCAACATTTTCCGTCTGACACCTGTGTTGCCATCTTACCAATCCCAAGGACACTAATTTGTGTACCATCGCGAAGTGCAACTTTATTATCCAGAGATTTGAACGAAGTAAATAAGTTCCGGTCACTGCACATAATATGTTCACTCGCGCCAGAATCTACCACCCATTTTGAATGTTCATAACCTTCGAAATTATCACATAATTCTGATACCACAAATTCATTTTTTTCCTTATTTTTGTATGATTTGTATAAAATTTGAGCAGTGACTAATATAGTGACTTTTCTTACAATAAGTGCATTCTGGTATTTTTTCTGTTGTGTTGTTATAATTTTTAATCTGTTTCGCCTTCGTAATTTGCAACGGACTATCCTTTCTTTCTTTTATATGTATAATATTCTGTACCATTTCCATTGCTCTAAATCTTCCGTCCAAGAAAGTAGTCAAAGAAGATAATTTAGGTAGCTCTGTTGTAGAACCTAGTGATTGTTCCCAACATTTGTGAGATTCAAGGTCAAGTTTATTGACAACAATATGTATAATAATCGGATCCCATGATTTAACATCAATCTCTAAAGAAGTGAGACCATTTAAACATTCGTAGTTGTATTTATAAGTTCCTTTAAAGCTTTAGAGTCTTCGCATATTAATTTTATTTGGATCAAAAGTCTTTTAATTAAATTGTTTACTATAATTCTTTTATTACTATATCTTTCTATTAAAGTCTTCCAAGCTTGCTGGTAATTACTAGCTGTTATATACAAATAACGTAAAAACTGTTCTGCCTCTCCTCGTAGACTAGATCTCAAATAATGATGTTTTTGAACATCACTTATTCCACTCTCAAATGAATATGTTACAATATCGTCTAAGTATACGAAACAGCGTAGGCCTTGGAGTCCTGAGAGTGCGGTATTTCATAAGGCTTTGAAAGGTTGAGGGTGCATTTTTGAGCCCAAATGACATGCGTTTAAATTGGTAATGTCCCTGAGGAACGGAGAAGGCGGTTTTAGGTGAATCTTCTGGGGAAACTTCAATTTGGTGGAAACCGGAAGCTAGATCTAGGGTACTAATATACTGGCTTTTGCCTAATTGATCTAGTATTTCTGTTATATTTGGTATGGGGTAGGAGTCACCAATTCTGACGTCATTCAACTTTCTATAATCGATGACAACTCGCCATTTACGATTACCGGATGCGTCTAACTTTTTTCGGACAACCCAAATGGGTGCTGACCATGGGGATGTGAAGGTTCTATAATTCCTTGTTGCAATATTTCATTTATTTGTCTATTTACTTTTTCTTTATGGATTACTGGAAAACGGTTAGTCTAAGTGTGAATTGGAGCGTCGGAAATGGTTTTAATTTCATATCAAACTGCGTTTGTAAATGTGAGTTGTTCCCCGGGAAGATGAAAAATGTTAGAATAATCGGAACAGAGTTTGTAAAGGGCATTTGTTTCCTCTTTATTAAGATTAGCGACTCATAATTGTTTCAACACTTCTCGAGTACGTTGAAAACTGTAATACAGTGTGAACAGAATTAACAGATGTAGGAGAGTCCTTTAGGTCATCAGAAGTGTAAGGTAGAAGAACTAAGTTTAAATTTGATTTAATGTGTACTGGAGATTCGGAAGTATATTAGAGGTTTCAGTGTTTTTTAACGATACAGAGGACTTATTCAAGGATTTAATAGCATTGGATTCAATTATACACAACTTGCCTTTGTTGTATGAAACTAGAAGAATTATAAATTGCACCACATGTGCGTTGATTTAGTAGCATGGTGTCGGATTTGGTAAGCTTTCGTCCCGCACGACACCGGGACGAGACTTTATTTAGTTTTTTGGAGTATTGTCGACAGTATCATAACCTTCTTCAATATTATTTTGTTCATTATTATTTGAAGAGGCTTAAAATTCTGAGCACGATTATTATTTTATTCGCGTTTTCTACACTGATCTATTGTGTGACCTACATTTTTGCAATACTTGCAAATTGGGAATGAATTAGCATTAGGAGAATCTTGGAAACGATTGTAATTATTACTAAGGAAGCGATTATTGTTATTATATTGGTTTCGGTTATTATTATAATTTGGAAAACGTTGATTAGTATAATTTGGATTTTGATTTGAGTTTTATTAGCGCCGGTTGCCATCAAAATTAGGTTTCGGGGAAGTCGTGTTGATTTTTTTCTTCCGAAATGGCTATATTAATGGCTTCGTTAATTATTTTAGGAGATTTGCATCTCACTATATTGGAAATTCGTGTCAAAAGTCCCATTTGAAAATGATGGCGAGCTATTTCCTCCATAGCTGCTACGCGACCTATCATTTCTCTACCTTTAGAGCCGTGAGAGATAGAAATTTCTATGAGTAACTGGGATAAATATGTTTTGACCCGGAGCGCATATTGACTGACAGGTTCATTTAAATTCTGCATACAATTTTGCAAATCTGTGAGTAAATGAGCGTAATGTTTCCTTTCGCTGAACTTATTCTTTAAAAACTCTTTTAACTGTTGCCAATTTACAAACTTTTTTAATTGAACTGGCCATTTCGGCCTTTCCTTGAAGTTGACACAATATAAATTTTAACAATATATCTTTCTGTGATTTAGAGGCTAAATCAAATGCGTTACTGCAATTAACTAAACATGAGATATCCCTGCTACCTTGGTATGGCTTAATGAATTTTAATAAAAAAAATAATTTTAATTCTGGTTTGCTCGGAGGGTCTGCTTTGCCCTTCTTTTTTTAACTAGTAGAAGGACCTTGACTGTCAGACGGAATTTGTAAAGATGCAGGAGGTTGATATTCCTCCTCTTCATTAAAATCTACATTTTCTAATTTAGCAGGGCTCGAAACTCTATCTTTCGATGCCATTTTTATGAATAATATTTTACAATAAACACAGTAGAACCTTTTTCAATATTAAGATAAATTCAACAATATTCAAATGTAAAATGCAATGACCAAAAATAGAATATAATGCAAGGGACTCACAGGAATGCGGCGATAAGAAGCGTCTGGAACATTTTTTCGCTACGTAGGTAGACAAAACAACTCCGGCTCGAAGACGGCGATAAGGCGCGTCTACGTGTAGCGTAGATCAGGTAGATAGGCGAAGATTATTCCCGACGTTTAGTTATTATTTTTCGCGGTTAATTATTATTGATATTTAGATTTAGTAGAAATTGAGATTTAGTAGACTTTCACTGTAGAGTCTTTTACTGGCTGTAACTAAGTCTTTTCACTGGTTGGAAACTGAGTCTTCTCGCGATTTTCGGACACTTCTGGAACTAGTATTTTACAAAACGCGAGGCGTACCGGGGTGGAATTTGTTATCCCACCGCTGCCACCAATGTTATACGGAGGTCCGATTCTCACTTAAAAAAAAGGATTTATTAGAAGAACAAAGAAATATATTTTGACATAGAAAATTGAAACAACGAAATATTATAAAATGGCACAACTGTGTCGATTCCAATCGACATAGTTGTGACTGCCGGGATGGTCTGGAACTTAAAGCATAGGATGAAAGAGGGAATCTTTGGTCAGCAATATGGGAAAGCTAAGGTGAGCATATGTGGGATATAACAGTTTGACACCTTTTTTTCGCTTTGGTGGGATATTTTCATCATACTGTATATTACCACTTGTAGTATAGCGCAAAGTCAGTTCTAGTTCAGTTATTTATCAGTTATAGTTCAGTCACTTTAGCGTCACCTCTACCGAGACCCGGACGTATGCTTTTGAAGAACTGAACGCCGTTAAGAGGGCGACTAACCCAAAAAATCAAACATCGTCCTTCTCTCTTTACACTCACGCCCGTCTTTCATATTATGCCCGGTGAAAAATGATTCATCGCAAATCCGTTTTTTCTCAATACCTCGATAAATATACAGCATTTAAAAAATCCGCTAGGTCGGTTTCTCTATGATAGAATTGTATACAATGTGTTAAAATATTAATTTAGTTCAATGCACGGTTATGGCAATAAATGAAAAATTCATGAAAATTAGACGCATCTTTGTGATTTTTTTATAGAGAAAATTTTAAGATATCGTGTTTTTGCTCAAATAGGATTCTTGGAAATATAATGAGGTATCTAAGTTTAGAAAATGAAACAATTCGGGGCTTATTTTCAAATATAAAATTTAATTATAAAATCGAAAATTTTGGGTTAGTCACCTCCTTAAATTCTTTGAGAAACTTATGACTCAGATAGTTTCGGTTTTTTCTTACCTGTTCTGAAAACTTCGGCATATTCAGTAGGCACGTTTATGTGAATATTTATTTTTCAGTGCACGTTCGATAGTAGAGTGCATACTATCTGCTTCCATTTGAGTGTGACCTACCTCCAAAATCTTCTGCTCGATGATTATGTTGTGTTTGATTGCAGTTGAGAGCAAAGCGTTCGACACAATGCAATTCCTATATTTTTTGGTATGTGCATTATGCAGCCGTCGCTGTAAATTATCGCATTAAGTATTTCTTCAGAGTTCGTCTCTGGTAAAACTTTATTTTCTGTTAAATCTACCTATATAGGCAAGTATATACTTGAAAACTCTTCAGAATTCAGTCCACCCTCAGTTTCGTTCCATTGATATCATAATTCATCTTTGTTTTTTAAATTATATAATATCACATTATGAACTTGGAGTTTCGTTATATACAAACTGCTTATTTTTTACTTTGGTGCCATTAGAGCTGCTTGTAAATCGACTGTAAAAACAACCTTTCCTTCATCTTTGTCTCTATCTTTTTTCTTTTCTAGCTTCATCTTTCTTATTCTGATGTTCTTTAAATTCTTCTGGTCTGGTCGACAGCTATTTCCTATTTCAATCGCAAGGAAACGTGTGATGAGTAAGACTGCTAAATCCGAACGATTCAAAGAACAAGTAATTTTAGTAAATTGTTTCTTATCCATACTAATATTATAAATGCGAAAGTGTGTCTGTATGTCTGTTACCTCTTCACGCCCAAACCGCTGAACAGATTTTGCTGAAATTTGGCATAGACATACGTTGAGTCCTGGGAAAGGACATAGGATACTTTTTGTTTCGAAAAAATGTACGGTCCCCGCGCGATAAACAAGTTTTGGCGCAACGGAGTTGCGGGCATCGTCTAGTTTTAATTATAATGTTTTAGAAAATAGTAATACCTTTAAAATTGTATCTTTCCTGGATTTTACCGTATATAATCTCTGTAGTCATACAGTCCGAATGGGGCAATTATTGCAGTCTTAGATTTATTAGCACTATCCACAGATATCTGGTTATATGCCTTTATGAGATCGATTTTAGAGTATATTTGTGTATTAGGGTAGATAGGTGGTACCTTTGCACATTATTAGTGGTACCTTTGCACTAACACGAAACAGTTCCGGCAAATCTTCAGTTACTTCCTTATGCGCCATACCCGTTGCGGTACTTGAGGTACTAGGAACGTCGCCGATGTTTTGCGCTGCGTTCGATTTTTTATCTTGAGACATCGTAATCGACTAATCACTGTAAACGATACACAATAAGGTTGCTTGTTCTTTTTCGAAGGTCACCAATTTAGAATAAGGAAAATAACAACACAAACTGTGCATCCTGTAGGAGTGTTGCGCTGGTTGAGGTTGACAATCTTGACAATGAAACGCGTCTTGCACTGATTAACACCTTTATTGAGTACTACGGTGACACACGAGAATTATTAGCACACATTAGTCAGTAAAACAGTAGCGAGAGCAATAAGGAAAAAAGTAGTGGCGGCCGGAAGCCTTAATTTTTATTTTGTAAATTGTTATTGTTGGTGTTGCCAACATGCTGGGGGCGCAGCCTTGAAACAAGAATTCTGAGTCTTCTATTATATTTGCTATCATTTAAATGCACTATTCAAATTTCAAAAGCCAAGTTACTAAGACATTTAATTCTGACACCCTATATACTAAAATAAATTATTCTAAAGGTAAGTATTCTAAAGTTGTGCCATATTTTACAAAAATTGGCCCTTTACTTTGTTACAAATTTCCCAGAATTTTAACCTAGTATTAGGTATATCCACAACATTTCTTTCAGGGAAAGAAGTTAATGCAGTACCTATAAGAAAATGGCCTGGTGTAATGGTGGGTACAGACTGGTGAAACGTAACATGCAATGTGTCATGCAATGAAAGAATTCACCGTACACATTGCTGCAATGTATCATGAAAGGTAACACACTTTGTAACAATTTCTCATAGTTTGGACGTCTTGTGCGCGCGAAATGTGCATTTCACGCGCACGCTACGAGCATTACAAGCCGCGCGCGGAGCGATCCGTGATTTGTCGGTTTTTCGAACGAACACAAAGGGGCGCGCAGTGTGCGCGGAGCAGCCAACGTGGACGGTCGTTTTGAAATCAACACGTGCACGCAACGAACATGGAGGACGACACTGCGTGGAGTGAGGAAAAAGCATTTTGCTTGATAGATGCGTACAGAGTTCGTGAAATTTTGTGGAACCCACAAAATGAAAACTATTTTAAGAAAAATCTTAAGCAAGATGCGTGGTCGGAAATCGCAAAGTTGATGTCAATGACTGTAGAAAAATGCAACAACAAAATTGTTAGTCTTCTCTCTTCATACCGCCGCGAAAAGCTGAAGGAAAAAAAATCAAAGGGGACAGGAAAAGGTAAGAATAATGATTAATGTTTGTATTATTATTGTTTTTTTTTTTCTTCATTTATAAAGATTAACAAACAGTAGGTAATCACATTAATTAGTGTAAAATTTTGGTATTTAAATCTATAACATTGTGAAACCAGCAACATTAACCACATAGTATCTACATAAAGTATAATGGTAGATAAAGACATACAGGATGTCCCGTAAATACTACGACATACTGCCACAGCTGATTTTTTTTCGCGATTTCGAAGTTGGTCCCATAGTAAAAGTTGTTCGTATTGATGAGTACTTTAACCTCTGGCAGTATGTCGTACTATTTACGGGACAGCCTGTATTGTAATGTAAGTGGTAATGTAAGTGTATAAAAAATACCACGAGAATGTGTAATTGTTTACTTCTGACGTAAAACGAGGGGTGTTATAAGTCTGACCCCTAAAACTGTGGGCCTGTCTGTCTGTAGCATCGTAGCGCTTAAACGGATGGACCAATTTCGATGCAAAAACGAGAAAAAGGAATTCAAACCTCATGTTTCAGCTACATTATTTATTTATCCTAAACAATTAACTTTGTATTACTCGGTTGCAGGTGCCTCGGAAACATACATAAGTCGATGGTTTGCCTATGATGCTTTGAAGTTCTTAGACGACAGGAACACACCGAGAAAGAGAAAAAATACGGTATGGATTATTCTATGAACATCTGTCTTGCCAAGAAACCTTTCCTTCTTTCGTAAAATAATCAGCCAATTCATCTCTAATAGCATTTAGATGTGCAGGTGATCGTCTGGGAATATTTCTTATGGGCAGTAATGATGTCATGTCGTCATTATTTCGCCTCCACGAACCTTCATTTAAAATTCCTTCTACCTCCTGATCAACTAATCCTGGAGTTATGAACACGTTTCTAGAATGACGTTTCAAATAATTATGTAGAAGAACGATTGCCATAACTACCAATTCAGCATTATCAGGCTGTAAAAGCATTGGTTTTCTTAAAACTCTGAACACAGACGATATAATTCCAAATACGTTCTCAACAATCCGTCTAGCTCTACTTAATCGGTAATTAAATATTCTCTTCGATGAACCCTTTGGAGGTGTCCCACCATATGGTTTCATCAAGTTTTCACTTAAAGCAAAGGCACTATCGCCTACAAAAAAATATGGGATGGAAATATTTCTATCGGGGAGTGGACGCGGCGATGGCAGGTTTATTGTGTGATTCTCTATCATATCATATAATGTGGTATCTTTGAAAACTCCGCCATCTGAAATTCTCCCTTGGCATCCCACGTCTACGAATAGAAAATTATAATCTGCATCAACTAGAGCAAACAAAACGATGCTAAAATTTTGTTTATAATTATAGAACTCGGTTCCGCTTTTGATAGGTGCTTCAAGTATAACGTGCTTTCCGTCTAATGCCCCTGAACAGTGTGGAAAGTTCCACCGGTCTTCAAACTCCTTGCTTATCTTCAACCAGGCTTCGGCTGTCGTTGGTATCTAAAAAGAAAACAATTAATTATTTTTTGCATTTTTAGGAGTCACTTCATCGCTCGGACTTGGAAAACACTGCCGACCAAAATGTGTTCACCCCTCCAGTACTACCAAATGAATGTAGTCCAAAGAGCGCTAAACAAACCAGGAGGGATGACAATGTACTCTCAGATGTGATGGGAATACTGAAAACAACAGCCAACAAATTGGACAATTCGATAGGTATTTCTGATACAACGAAAAGTTTCGCTTCCTTTATAGGGGCTAAAATGACTAGTTATTCTCCACAAACTAGGACTTCGGTCGAACATGCAATTTTTGAAATAATTATGAAAGCTGACAGGGGATATTACGAATCGTGGCGTCATCAAAATAACCATGCATATGGTTCACACCAAGATGACTATTTATCCAGGGCAAGACAGAACTGTGTGGATCTGACCGGATATTCTAATCGTCCCTCAACATCGGCCGGACCACCATCGGGCACAAACGAAGCGGGACCCTATGGCTATACTACGGCAAGAAATGAAGATACTACTGACTATCCAACCAACCAGCCGCCCTTGTCGGTCTCTTCACAAGAGTCTTACACGTCTTCTATGGATGACTTTAATGATTTAATGTGATAAATAAAGACACTTCTAAACATAAATAAAGATTTTCATAATACGTACCTTAATGTATTCTTTTAATTCCTCCATTATTGCGGCGCACACTTCAGGTACAATAGCACTTATGGATTGTTTCGATACTCTAAACGTATACTGCAGACTTGTGTAAGAGTCCCCGGAACCTAAAAATCGAAGTGTTATTGCTAGCCTATCTTGGATTGAAATTGGAGCTCTTAAATTTGTATGGTTTCGACTAATTCTTGGTCCAATCATCTCGAGTAAATTTTCAAAGTCTGTTGGCGTCATCCTAGTAAAGTTTTTGTATTGTCCACTTATGTGCTGAAAATTCATATCAGTAAGCAGTTCTCTACCTTCTCTCCGTTTATACAATTCTGTCCGCCACCAACGTCGGGGTCTTCGGCGTGTTTTCATGAGTTGATGTATTATTAATAATGAAGTACTGATAATCGTCATAGCAAGAACGTGGTCTTCGGACTCCATGCTTCGTGTGATCTATGGTTTTGTAAGTGACGCGCACGAAAAAAACGTGTATCGAAGGGCCGTGTTCGCGGCAGAATGGCGGAAACAGACGAACGCGGGAGGTTCGTAGTGAATGCGCGTTAAGAGCGCGCTATGCGTCCACGCTTGCAGCGAACATGCAATGAAAGGCAGAATTATACATTTCATGTTACGTTTCACCAGTCTGTACCCACCTTAATATAGCTAAAGTGAAGAGTCATTTATTTCATCAGCTGTTACAGGAAACAGTAATCTAGAATTGAGTACAGCTTCTATTTGACACAAAATTGTATTTAGCTGTTCATAAGTCAATACATATTCTTCAATGATACGTTTTAAATGAAATTTCATACTTTTGACTGCTGATTCTGTAAGTCCAGCAAACACGGGTGATAACTGGGCACAAACTGAAAATGTAAACCTTGTTGTGCCGCAAAATTTTGCACTTGAGTTTGATGCACTTGTGACGAGTGCAACTTATATAAGTTAACCAATTCATTCCTTGCCCCCCTGAAAGAGCTTCCGTTATCACAAATACATCTGTAGGCAATCCCCTTCGCGCGATTAACCGTTTAAAGCAAGCAAGAAAAGAGTCAGTGGTTAAGTCTGATGTGATTGTGAGCTCGAGATGTATAGCTTTAGTTACAAAGCAGACAAACACACAGACACACAGATGTAACCTTTTGTCTGTGAAGCACGTCGTAGTCGAAAATGTTTTACTTGTACTGGTCCCGCGAAATGAATATCTATTTTCTGAAATTCTCTACAAGCTGTTACTTTTCAGACTGTTCAGCTGTTTGGCACACTCGCTTTTTATTCTAAAACAAATTAAACAATTATGAATTTGCTTTTTTACATAACTATAACCATCAACAATCCAATATGGTTGGATCTGGTTTAAACTTGATAATAATAGCTTTGGTGCAGCATGTAACAATCTTTTATGTTCATGGCTAATGATTAAGTCAATGATATGTGAATTTCTAGGTAGAATAATAGGGTTTTTTCTACCAAAAGATACATCAAGGCCAACTCAAAAATCCAAAAATATACTTTTATAGAATAATATTTCGTTATACCTTAGTTCAGAAACCGCTTTTTGATATTCTTTTTAAACAATTAACATTGCAAAAACCAACACTGAAAAAACCAACACTTACTAGGCACATTAAAGACAGAAATAAATAAAATTTTCTATTGGCGTTTGATAAGTATGTGACAAGAAAAGATATAAAAATTAAATCAACATATCTACAATACTAGAAACAAATTGATAGTAATATTTAAGGCCGCGTCCCCATCAGACACGGCGCGGTGCCGTCACCGTATTACGGCAAGACGCCGCCACCGTGATACGGTACGGCGCCGCACCGTGTCATGCTGCCGTAAAATGGTACACCGCGCGCCCCTATTCTGGGTGAAACTTTCGAACAGAACTTAAACGAGGCATTGGGTGTGCTATCTGTGGATGTTTGTGGCTGACGTCATGTCGCAATTGTTTAACACCACCAAGGTGTTAAACAATTGCGACATGACCACTTAATCGAGCTTTTGGGCTCGAAACCTTTGGCGTAGCGTTATTGGTGATAGACTGCCGCGCATTTGGAGCACTTGGCGATGTTATCCGGGCTGAGGAACCTAGCACACAAAGTACACTTAAAATTGCGTATAGTCAGAAGTTTTCTTTTAAATAACGATCCTTTTGAAAACACAGTTTAATTAGGAATTTATTTTAAAATTGAATTTGGCAAATACACAGTGGGTAACCGTTAAACAGCTGATTGTCACTTCAGCAATAATAATTATGAAAAACCAAAGCACTTCAGAACTTTATCACTGTTGTATAGTTTGAAATAGCACTGTGTGTATCAGACTTATTTATAGAACTATTCATAATAACTTGTACTTTAATAATATATTATGTAGTTATTCAATTAATTTGTTGTTTAACTATTTTTACATAAGAGCTAACTATAAGCTGGTATATATGAGAGTATATTACACCTAGGTATACATTTTGAGTAGGTAAATAAAACCTGTCAAGTCATTGACCTTCGAGATAAGAAAAACAATTATACTTGAAAACCTCAAACAAACTTATAAAAGTAAAATTATATTCAGTACTTGCTAGGCATTTTGACAACTCTCCCAAGTACGGTTGCCTGAACTGCCTTCTCTCTATGACTGGCTTATTTACTAGGTGGTTCTGTATTTAGTTTTATATTACTTATTGTGCTGCAAGGATTTAAAGTTATTAAATATTTCCTGCCAAGAGCATTGTTATTTTCAATACTGTTCAGTTCGATTCGAGTGTCATACTTTCATTGCAGTATGTGTTAACAGTTAACACAAACTGACTTCTTGAGCTCTTTGCATGCTTCCTTTTCATCTGCCACCAGTGCAGACTATGGCCATGGTGTTAACGCAGCCATGGCGGCCCTTCCCACTACTTGGATTCAAGTAGCTGATGACTGTTGCAGCCTCTGGACCGTAACTCTGCCTAGTTATCAGAGCCTGGAATGTGTTGCCAATCATTGATGTTGGTATTTGGCAGCTTTTCTTGATACGGTTTCCTACATAAGTATTCAAAGTCAGTTCCCTCTCTATCCAGCTAGTAATATTAACGAGTAACATTAACTCCAGATTCACTTCAACAATATTCTTTACAGTTATTCAAGTGGTATTTCTCTGATCCCTTTAATTAATCGAGAGTCTATAAGAGCTGGAAGCAGTTCTAGTCGTGGTGTGGTCATTTTCTCTGGTGGAAATATTTTTGACTTTGCAGATAATAATCGTATAGTTACGTTACCTCCACTATCGTTCTCAGAAATACACAGGTTACATGCCCATCTTTACTGGCGTCACAAAGCATATTGTGAAGGCTCGCATCGGTGAATTCCTGTAGAGATTCAGTTGACAGACGTCTTGGTATTCTGCAATTATCCAACAAAAGAACAATATCGTACCAATCATGTAATCGTGCTTCAATATGAGGGGGTGCTCTTCAGTCTGCATCCCATGCCAATTTATTGTTCCATATTTCTTGTAAAATCAATCTTGGGGTTAGTGTTACAGGGCAAAGAATTCCTATGGGATCAAAGATTCTTTGAGGCAAGGATAGAATACTTCTTTAATTTAATTTAGCTATCTGTGACGGATGAGGCAATACTTGTGTGTTGCAAAAGAGTTCATCAGTGACGGTGTCCCACATGATTCCTAAAATTGAAATGACACGCTTTTCTGTTTCGTTTATATTTAGCGGCGATGTCAGCCACTGCCTTCTTATTAAATTATCTACATAGAAGCAGCTAGATTATATATTTTTTATTCACCTTTTACCACTTCTAAGTGGTGTTGTAAAGATGTAGACAGCAAGAATGGGCTCGAAGTCAGACCAAAAACGACTCTACAGTGATTGTACTCCATGATCTATCGTCGCTGGTAGTCTTTCCACCACAAAAATCTCAGATAATCTCAGATAATCTCTATCATCTGGATAAATAGAAATTTCTAAAAAACGCTTTTGCTCTGTCTGCAGAGATACCTATTTCTCCCTTACGGAAACCAATTAATGAGTCAGATATTTTATCTAAGTAATTCATACCTTTCTCCAAACAAACATTTAATGACTTACTATTTTTATCCTTTGCAGATGCGTCAAACACTGGTCGTAATTTGGTAGTAAGACTTATCTCTTTGCATACTGCTCTAAGCGGTAAGTAGTGTATATTTTTTGTGAAGAGACAGGATCAATGATTCCAGCACTTTCCCACTCATCTTAAATGTTATTATAATCATGGAACTTACCACATGCAACTAATTTCTTTGTTACAGATTCAAGCTGGCGTAAGGCTATCTATGTATCATGGCCTTCCTTCCAGTTTATTATTATACTATTATGTTCTCTTCATTCTTATTGTGGGGGAGAGCTTGCGCTAATTCCCCGTAGATCGCCTAGGTCAGCGTTTCTTGAAGAGATGAAAGTGATGATGATGATGATTATTCGATGAGGAGATGAATTTAAACACTTTTTCAGTCTTGTTCCAGGTAGCAAGCACACAGTTGTTCCGAAGATGGGCAACGTTGGAGAGCGAGTGTCGTACTGTGGCGGCCGACCCATATTTATATCGGCCCCGGTACCCAGCTTCTAGAACATTCCATGCCTCACCCCCTTGGAAGGAAAATTTATTGAATTTCCATGAAAATTACATTATTTTACAAAATATACATTTGTTTTATTTGTTGGCTATAATTTTACATAATAAACATGTTCGTGCCGACCTCCGTAACCCAAATAATTGCAAAAATCTATTTTTCCTATATTCATACTACCTCGTCGCCCCCCGACATAACCCTCGCCTCTGGCTGTCCCTCTCGCACGGGACTTCCTTGTCTGGGACAAGGATAGCCCGCTCGAGATGTATAGTATCTCCCTCACTTTTCGGTTACAGAAATCGGCACTACCACATTGGCTCTAAACCCATCCCATTGAATGGCACTATTTTTCACTGTACACTGATTTTTCACTAAAATGTCCATAGTCCATACACTTATTTACTGTCTGTCGTGCACACTTATGAACACTTTTTTCAAAGCTTTTTAGGACCTCTTCTTCTTTTGTCTGTTTAGTTTGTGCACGCACATGACTTTAAATACCTAAAATCTCAAGATTCCAAAAATCTGGCACACTGTTAACAGGATAAAACTGATACAATATTGGTTTTTATTATGGTAGCTTTACCCTCTTTTTCCACTCCAACCAACTAAACAGATCAACCATTTGTTCCGATTAAACTCAGTACGTGCAATTCTTCCCACCGATCGAACTACTCAAAAGTTGATTATATTCAACCACTTTACATTTCTGTAAAATTTAATATAAATAAATCAAACATTCTGACCTTAATTCGAAATATATAGCAGAATAAAACATCCTGCATCGATTGATACCAAAAAATCACCGATAAGTTATGTGAAATAATTTATTTTAAAATTTCCATTTACCATACGTAATTTTTGCTGGAAGTGTTAAAATTTTTGAGAATTCGTCAGAATTGGGAACTCTGTATCAAAGATAAACGGCTAAAAAACTTCTTATTAATTTCTTTGTACGATTTGCGATTTTTTAAGCCCAAAAAAAGTAGGTTCACCGGTAATTCTACGGAAATATTTAAAATTGAAATTAATGAAAACTATCCTCGAACAGTTATGGCGATACAGCTCAACAGCTGTTGGATTAGTCATATTCCTTTTTATTTTTCAATACGCATGTGCAGCTTTCGCGCATGTACAATAATAGAAATTATTATCAATTTCTATCAGATTTTGATACATGACAATTACACTGATACTAATTTTTTACTTTAAACGAACACGACTATTGTGTTTGTCATAATATAGTAGCGGTGGTCAAATTATATCTCAATTTTTTTCAATAATTAAATATCAAATAATTTCTAAAAAATCTATTATAAATAATCATTATAATTAATAAAAAGTGTCTGGGTGTAAAATTTTTAACATATTTAGTACTTCCACAATTCGATTGGAAGTACTACAGAATTTGACCTTACATATATCCTTAAACAAAATAGAGAAAATTAAAAATACCAATATTATTCCTAAATTTTAATATAACCATCATTACTGTTTACAGTACTTCCAATTAAATTAGTCTGACACTAGTTGCTTAGTATAGACAACTAGTGTCAGACTTAAGAAGTTAGATTGTAGAAAGTCTCTAGTCTGTGGTTTTTCAAGTCTTCACCAAAGAGAATATAATCACTACGTGGTCTTGACTTTCAGAATACAGTTTTTTCATCTTGCCAAACCGCTTACTTATCTCCTATAAACCTCTATAATAATTACTTAAATACTACGTAACATGGTGTCAGAATAAGTTTATAACGTGACAAAGGAGAGGAATATAATATGAAAGAAGAAAAAAAGTTGTAAAATGGCTACAAACGATAATGTATCCGGAATAAGGCCGCCTGCTAACCTACAAATAGATTTGAAAAAGTCTACCTCATGAAAAACACGCTTACAACAGTTGGTAACGAATGGTATACAATTGCTATACAACTCGATAATCCAGTCAAAGTCCAGGCAGCTACATTTCTGACAGTAATAGACCCAGACGCGATCGAAATCTACAACAGCTTCAACCTTATCGACGATTTAATAAAACTAGAGATCGCCCAATGTTCGAAATTCGACCTTAGTTTCAACGACATTATGACTACTAAGTACCTATATTTTGTAAAAAATATTGACTTTATCATTGTTTTTTTTCAACTCTTGTCTTCGGACTCAGCTGATTCCGAAGACAAGAGTTGAAAAGCTCAGTCTGGCCGTGTAAGCGTTGTCTAATAGTATCTTAGATTCAATAAAAAAAAACTATGATCCATTTTCAATTTGTCAACTTGTTGTCAACAGACTTCAACCATAAATAAAAGAGTATAATTCGTATATACATACGAATTATAATGTGTGTGTGTTGTAGTGTGGGTAATGTGTGTGTGTGTTGTAGTGTGGGTAATGTTTTATTTTTTGAAAAATGTATAAAAGCGTAATTTCAAAATAATATTAGTTCGATGCACTCCTTCACCATACAAACTATAACTGCAAAATTTCATGCCCTTACGTTTCCCCATTTTTCGTTAAAAGGGTTACAAAGTTTTTTGTTCGAGTATTAATATTATGATAAATGGTTTAGGGAGTATTTTACACCCTAAACAAATATATCATTCGAAAGATACAATATATTTTTCAAGATTGAACAAAACGAAGATGAACAATTCAACGAATTTTTAACCAATATAAAAACTCAAGCAAGCAAATGTAAGTTCGAGAATTTACTCGACGAAATGTTAAAGACTTCGATCAAATCATATAAGAGAGAATGCTCAGGTTTTAATAAATCGTGTGCTAAATGTAATAAAATGGACATTTTGCGAAGATATGTTTAAACTTAAACTTAAATCAAGTGATTCTGGATTTTTAACCTCTCATACCGTCAAGATGAGTCTTCAAAGCAATCAACATCATAAGATGACATTATATAATTCCATCTCCCTCTGAGTCTAAAAATGTGTTCAAGAACTCCTCTTATCGTGGTGATACCTTGTAAACATGTTCTCCTCAAGCTCAACTCATCAAACCCTGGTGTATTGGTAGAGACGGTGAGATATTTGTCATCTTCATCCAAATCCTGTAGTATGATGCCTTCTCTAAAGTAATCTATTATCTTCCGAATCTCCTTTTCCTTCACTTCAGGAACACGGGATTCAGTGCTAGAGGGGGATGACGCTCCACCCTGAGCATGTTCTCTATAAATGAATAACATTTCAGGTCCACCAACTTTAAGAGAATATTTAATTCCAGAATCCTTGTAGATGGCAGACAAAATGGAGCTAATCATTGTTTTGATGTCCCCAGGTTCTCTTACCATATCAAGTTCCTCTTTAGATGTCCAGATTATGTCAGTTTGATTACCCCAATTCTTGTGCCTAGTGTTTGACCTCACAATACTCTCCAAGTTGCTGATTACTGATTCTGTTTCATCATCAAGTGGGTCCCTTATAGATGCTCCGGCTGTCTCCTCTCTTTCCTGAGTGGTGTCTGCGATGTCATGGTCTGGAGTATATGCAGTTGATCTGATTTCCCCTGATGTGTTTCCCTGATGAAGTTGCTGGTCTCCTAAATGAAATTCTACATCCTTCTTGAATTCTTCAGATAATAGATTCTCTCGAGCACCATCTTTGAGGAATTTATTAAACTGACCCGTTAATTTTTCCATTATCTCAATTGATTTCTGTTGATATACCGCACGCAAAAAAATATCAAATTAAACTGAAAAATAAAGTGTATTCACTAGAAGAAAGCTCAAATAGTTCTGAAGATGAACTTTTTGTGAAGTCATAAAAACATTGAAAACAGCCGGCTTCAAACTTAATAAATATAAGTGCATTTTTGAATCACAAAGAATTACGTTGTTTCAGAAAATGGACTAGAAACAAATCATGAAAAATTAAAAGCCATTCAAGAAATAAAAACACCAACGAATAAAGCTGAGCTACAGAGACTACTCGGGATGATTGTAATTTAGACTTTTCAGAACAAGATATAATTTCAATAATCATAGGAAATATCGGCGATAGTAACATAGGCGCGTCCGTTGAAGCGAGTAATTTTGTGACGTGTGATAGTTTAGCTAGCTTTCTGCACGGACGTATTTATAAATCGAAAACATCTAGCAGACAAATTCATTCTAACCCTAGGGATTTTCCTATTAAAAATAATAATATGCCCGCAAAACAGTCGACGTCTTTGTCTTCGTCGCAAACCGAGTCAAATCAAACCAACACGAACAAAGATTCCGGTCAGATGTTTACACGTAAACAAATTAAGTGTTTTGCATGCGGAGGAAATCATAAAAGAAGTCAATGTGAGACTAATAAGTGTGATTATTGCGGTAAACGAGGTCATTTAGGGTCAGTGTGCTATCATAAGCTAAATTCCTTAAAAGTTGATAAACAAGAAACTAAAAATATTTCTACGTGTAATTCACGTAACAAATTTATCAAATCGATATAATATATTAACGATTTTGTTTGTGAAGCCTTTGTGGATACAGGCAGTAGCTGTTCGTTAATGTCAGATAAATTGGCAAGTAAACATTCCTTAAAATTTTTACAACTACCTACACCTGTCTATTTACAAGGTTTTTCAAAACAAAATTCAAAAATTATTTCCGAGAAAGTTATAGTTAATTTAAAGATCGACTCTGTTGCTTTATCGGAGATTCACTTCTATATTATAGACGACTTTGTTTTATATTATATTAACGATTTTGTTTGTGAAGCCTTTGTGGATACAGGCAGTAGCTGTTCGTTAATTCATTTTGCGTCCTCAATAAATGCAAAGCTTATTTTTCGTTTTTGTGATGTTTAAGTTCAAAAAAAGCATTTTTTTGAATTAACTAATTACTGATTTGCTTTTATATAATTTTAGAGTTCGTATTGTACGTACCGGTAACATTTCAATATAAAACTTTAAACTTAAATTCCATATTGTTGATGTTAAGCATGAGCCACTACTTTCAGAAAAGGCCTGTGTTACCCTAGGTTTCATTAAGTACTGCGACACTATTTCATCTCACCATAATACTGACATAAATAAGTGTTCGCGCCAAACGTTAGCGCGACGAATGTGACAGTTGGCAACACTGCGCATGAGTCGCTGTCAGATGTTATACGTCAAGCCCTTTGACAAGTGACACTGTACGACACAGTCCATTACCGGCGCACGATCGTTAAACACGAAAAATATCGGCTAGCCGTTCCCGTGACTCGAATAAATCTAAAACTCAGTGGTATAGACTAAAGACAAGGTGACAGTGTCGTGTGACCACGAGCATCAGCACATCAGCCCTATCAGCCCATCTGCCCAGCTGTCTCAACCACCAGGTAACTCCCCAATTTCCTTTCTGCCCACCGTTGTAGGGGTCCTCGCCCCTACATTTTCTGGTCCTTTCGAGCCGTCCAGTGACCTTTCAGGTCACTTCGAGCCATTCAACACACACCCAGGTCCATAGCGAGCCTAGGAATATTTTTTTCACCCACCTGCTTTAATGCCCCGCCCGGCGATAAATTCAAATAGGTCCAGTTCACTCAGCTCATATTTCCGCTTAATTCCATTTTATCATTAATATTCTATCGAATTAAGTTGCCTCCGCCCATTTTCTACCTCCTTACGGCAATAATTTTGCAAAGTTTGCCAAATACGATTTTGTTCGTCCGCCATATTAAGTAATAATTTGCATAGGTAATTTAATCCCCTATCATCTTATTGTGTAATTGTAATCGCATTATTTTCAGCCCATTTATTGCGTTTATATTGCATTTAGATAACATTTTAAACTTTCGCGTTGCATTATAATTAAACTTTTTAATCGGGACTTAACGCGACTTATTTAAGTAGTAATGCTACTACGAGTGCATACTTTTTCTCGACGTTTCGGCCGTGTTGCAACGGCCGTGGTCACGAGGGGACTGCAGGAGCGCGACGTCTTCGTTTGCACCGGGCGGTCGGTTCTACGACTACCCTCGAGTTGTCCAATATTTGTGTTCCAATACACTGAAAGTCAGTAGGTTCACTGCGACACACAACACTAACTGTATCCGGGTTTACACTTATAGACAGAGGTGACACACGCTGTTTGCACTTATTGATCATTGGATTCCAGGCAGGCGACAATTTAAATCCGTCCTCACGATTGAAATGTTTGTACTTTTTAATTTCAATTGCTTCACGTATTACTCTCGTGTGGTAATGACGATCCGTAGAGAGGATTTTAGGGTCGTGTAGCTCCATCCAGTGATTAGTCCCCATATCAAGCAGATGTTCTGCTACCGCGGATTTATTTCTCTGGCGATTTTTCACTGCGGCTATGTGCTCTTTCACTCTTTCGCCAATAGTCCGTTTCGTTTGGCCAATGTACGAACTACCACAGCTACAATCTATTTTATAAACCCCAGGAGTTTGGAAAGGTAAGGGATCCTTTGGTAATCGAAGTACTTGTGATATTTTACGTAACGGAGTATACACAGTCTTAATGGAGTATTTCCTCAGCTCTGTTCCAATTTTGTCCGTTACGCCTTTGACGTATGGTAAAAATGCTGCTTGACGGTTCACCTCTGGATACCTCGTTTTCTCCTTCTGTCTTCTCAATCCCCTCGACACCTTATACCCGTTACGTCTAAGTACCTCCTGAACATGTGTTAGCTCCTTGGGCAAATGTTCAGGGTCACAAAGGTTATGAGCTCTGTTTGTTAATGATGATATAACAGATTGAAGATGCCGAGGATGATGGTGAGAAGATGCGTGTAGATATCTGTCAGTGTGTATAGGTTTTCTGTACACAGTGTGGGATAATGTACCATCCTCCTTCACTTTGATCTCCACATCCAAATAAAGTTCACCTACGAGATGGAGAAAAACAGATGCCTCGCATTTTTGGATGTGGATTATTTTAAAACTCCATTATAGAAAAAAGTATTTATTGATTACTGGTAAAATATGATATATGCACATTATCATTCTTTCCCAGTACTATAAAACACGCATTTCCTGCAAATATACGTAGTGCTAAGTGTAATCAATGCATTTAAAACTTTTGACCTGTAGGAACTTGACTTAGCTTCCGTGTTTATTATGGTAATCTGCAGTGACACGTGCGTACGCCCTTGCGGGAATTAAAAACTTTATAATTAATTATAGTGATTAGTATCAATGGTTACTAAAGCTCCGGTAACTCAAGGTAAGTAATATTCCACCGAATTATTCAACTTTGAGGTTATTTTTCGCTAATGCGCATAAAATACTTAGGGTAGGTTAGGTAATATTTAAATATTTTTATAATATTAAAGAGAATAAATACCTACTTATTCGGAATATATAGTCGGAATACTAAATACTTATGGCGTATTAGCCGATTTCTTCTCCAGGCAAATGTTGTGAATGAATTATGTAGGTAGTAGTATTTAATTAAGAAAATTCACGAATGATGATAATAGATGTTTTTAACTTAAAGCAAGTCTATGCTTGTAGGTTTGCTTATGGAAGTATAACATAGGCCTAAAACTTGAGGTACTACCTACCTTGCTTATACGTTAACTTTTTTGTTTTAGATTTCGACGACGTTGATATGCCTTTTTCATCTATTTCCACTTTTGTTTTGAGTGAGGATGATGTTGATTTGAGAAAAGAGATGGAACGAATGTTCGATAGTGACGATTCTGATAAAGATCCTCACTATCGTCCATACACAGATCTAATCAAACTGAATTATTTAATGTGTGAACCAGCCGCCAGTTCCAGTACTGTCCAAGACAACAGCTTTTTGAGGTTGCTGAGTGATTGGAATGAAGACGATGAAGACGATGACGTAATACAAAGAGACGTGGGTTTAGATTCACGGGCTATTGCTCTTAGTATTTTGGACCTACTGTTTAAAAATGTGTTCGATGCTTCTAAAGCTAGACAACGCTGGAAGAAAGCTGATCCATGTAACTGGAAAATAAATGTGGCCAAAAAAAGGCGTTCTGATGGTTGACCTTATAAACTTAAAAACCAGGAGAGGAAAGCGAAGGTTCCGAAGAACATTGACTGCAACAAATGTTTTTATAAATGTAGCTTACCAAAAGAAGCAAGAGAAATGTTATGCCATTACACTATTGAAATTTAAGTTACGTTGAAAAGAAGAATTTCTTATTAAGCAATATACAGGTTGAGCTGCCAAAAAGAGTTCTCGCAGTAAAGACTAGTAATAAAGTAATAAAAAACAACAAAAATTTACAACAAAATGTTTCTTCTATCATGAAGGATCCAGATACCAAGTATGTCAGAAATATTTTTGCTACACTTTAGCAATTTCCCCTAGTGCCATTGGAAAAAGGAACCAGTGTGGATTGTTCGATGGTGAAGATTTACGGGGAAGAAAAGCACCTCCGAACAAAACGAATGAAGCAGATGTCAATTTTGTAAAGAGGCATATATTGAGTCTTTTCCTACTATGGAGCCACATTACATACGAAAAACATCAAAACGTTTGTACCTAGACGCTTCTTTGTCTATTACGAAAATGTATCAGCTGTATAAGACTAAATGTAATGAACAAAGCGTCACTCCAGTTTCAGAGATAACGTACAGAAGAATTTTTTGTAACAATTACAACTATAGCTTTTTTGTGCCAAAAAAGCATGAATTCCCACCCCAAGTACAGCTTAAACACGTTTATTCTTAGACCTTGCCCATAACTAAACAGAAGAAAAGCGACCTCATGACGTTGTGTCAGAAAGGTGTTATCCCCGAAGAATACCATGGTTGGTTTTCATCTCTATCTGATATTGATAGGCCTGAGAGACTGCCAGAACCCGCAGTTGATGAAGAGTCTGCAGAAGAATAAAAAAGTCATAATTTTGTACCTACTTACCATTATTACTTACCTTTTTAGTTTTGATATCGACACGGTAATAAATGTTGTCTATTCAGATACTTGGAAGTTGTTTTTTTTTACAAAAACACTTTAAAGGATTTAAACCATACTGTATGAATAATGTTATAATAAGTAAGTACATAGTTTCTTTTAAATCTTACAGGTAAAATCAAGTAAATACAGAGCTTTCTTCGATTATTACCTAAATTCATTCTATATTCACATTATTTTAATAGTTAATATTCGAATATTACCAATAACTTTACATTTTCATTAAAATCATCAAATTTTTTTCAATTACAGGTAAAATCATTTAAGTGCATACCCTTGGTCATTTAATACTGTCATAAAAAAATATCAATCTGAACTTTCAAACCTCAATATCTCATTTTGGTAAAATGTCCACTTATCATGTTTGACCAGTAAGCAGACGATATACTTACTCAGCACATTACTATAACACTTTACTATTTTTTCAACTTTGAAGAAAAACACACGTTACAATTATACTTAGACCCAGTTTCATCAAGCAATGTTAAATAAATAATGGCTTGTTAAATCAGTTAATGGCCTGTTAGAGCTATCTAGCGTTCCACAATTTTTTTATTTTTTTTTATGAAACAAGGGGGCAAACGAGCAAACGGGTCACCTGATGGAAAGCAACTTCCGTCGCCCATCGACACTCGCAGCATTAGAAGAGCTGCAGGTGCGTTGTCGTCCTTTTAAGAGGGAATATGGTAATAGGGGAGGGTAGGGATGGGAAGGGAAGGGAATAGGGGAGGGTAGGGAAGGGAATAGGGATAGGGGGATTGGGCCTCCGGTAAACTCACTCACTCGGCGAAACACAGCGCAAGCGCTGTTTCACGCCGGTTTTCTGTGAAAACGTGGTATTTCTCCGGTCGAGCCGGCCCATTCGTGCCGAAGCATGGCACTCCCACGTGTAAAATGTCCCACGTGCAAATGCCCTAATGTCATGTTAAATCACCTAACACGATGTTAAATTTAATTCCTGCTATGAAGGTCCGTTAAGTATTTAACAGGCTGTTATATGAGTCAAAATAACAACTTTCAAAGACAATAATATGCAATATCAATAAAAGAATCTGTTTTGACTTTTGAGTCTTTCCGCCATATTTCCGCTACGTCCTTATTATTAATTATTTTCATAGTTATGAATAATTATTTATTTTCACTTTGTCAAAAATTCAGCCCTCGGATTTTCCTTGCCATTGCCAATATACTAACTTGTATCAAAATTACCAAACCGAAATATGTAAATAAAAGTTTGTATTATGATTTATGTTTTCAGCTTTGACAGATAATAATTATTAACCTGGTAAATTAAGAAGAACTATTATAGCGTAACAAATGTATGCGATCAGTGATATTTTAATGTGGGCGCATTATCTACTATTATACTACTATGGAAGAAAGTGACACATTGCAGCAAACATGTCGTATTAATCTTGTACATTGCAATTTCATCGCCTTATAACAAGAATGAACGAATTGATAGTTGTTCACTCGTTGTTCACTTAACATTGCATTTACTAATCCGCTGTTAAATTTTTACTGTGGGACATAAGTATTTTAACAGTCTGTTTAATTTTCCAAGGTCCGTTAAGTAATGCCTTGTTAGGATTTAACAAACAGAGATTGGTGAAATTGGGTCTTAAGAAATAATATCTACTGTCCATAATGAATGCTGTACACGCCTATAATTGGCTTACACATATTATATAGTCTGTATTTTACATCTGTCATTATCATAATGTCAATTGTCAAAACACACTTCCTATTCCTGTTTCTTGCGTCCATGAGTCTTTCTGTACTGACGTACAGACTGTCTTATGTGAATTGTAATAAAGTTAATATAAACAGATAACTTAAAAAATAGTCTTTTAATAATAAAGGACAAACCATAACATGGTGTCAGAAGAAATATAACTACAAAAATAAGTCAAGATTATGCACAAAATGGTCGATGAAGTTCTGCCACGCCAGGCTGCGGGTGTGCAACCTCACCAAAATGTAAGTCGAAGTCCACATCAAATACAAGTCGGGTCAGGAACACTACATCCCCTAGACCTTAAAGGCTCAAATATGCCGCTAATGTGGAAAAATTTGATAACACAGTTAAAACTATATCTACGAGCAAACGGCCTCGAAGCAGAGCCGGACTCCCGCAAAGTCGCGATTCTCTTACATTTAATCGGAGACGCCTCACTAGCAATATTTTATTCATTAGACGTAGACATAGACACAGTCACATTCGAAGATCTCATCAAAAAATTCGAGTCGCACTTCACTCCCCAAGCCAATATAACCATGGAGAGACATAGACTGTTCAACCGACGTCAAGGGACAGACGAATCTCTCGATGAATACGTAACAGATCTAAGAAATATAGGCAAACTGTGCAATTTCAAGGACCAAGAGGACAGCCTAGTCAGAGATATCTTCAGCTGGAACCTTAATTCGAATAATCATTACATCAAGGAAAGGATTTTAGTCAAGAAGCCTAAAACACTAAACGAAGCAGTCGAGCTAGCTAGATCCATGGAGATGACAAAGCAGCAATCCAAAACTCTAGAAGAGAGTACCTTCGTAGGCAGAGTTCAGTCAAGCACAGCGACACCTAGGACACCGAGAACAGCAAAATTCAAGCCAAGACCTCGCAGCACTTCAAGACAATCGAAGCCATGGAGTTCAAGACAGTCAAAGAACCCAAATCAAGAAGTCTGCGACCGGTGTGGGCAAGTTCATCGCTTCAGATGCCCAGCTAAAGGTGTGAAATGTAAGAAATGCGGAAAGTACAATCATTTTGCATCTGTATGCCGAAACATGCAGATACAACCCATCATATTAGATACTTACAAAGGTAAAGGAAATATTTTTCTAGGCTCTATACATATAAACAATATAGGTACAGACCCTTGGAGGGCCGATATCAAAGTCAATAATGTAAATATTAATTTTCTCCTTGACACGGGTGCAGATATTAATGTCATAACGTTAAAAACGTTCCATAAACTTAATCTGTCTCCTGATGTATTAGTTAAAAGTAGTCATACATTGTCTACCTACAGTGGAAACATTATACCTACCATTGGACAATGTACTTTACAAATTAGTCACAATAAAGGTACCCATAATGCTAAATTTCACATAGTAGATTTAGACGGACAGGACATACTAGGTAGAGAGTCTTGCAATAAGCTAAAACTAATCAAAAGAGTACACAATGTTACAATTAACACATGTGATACCATTATGTCTGATTACAGCGACCTCTTCCAAGGTCTAGGATGCCTAAAGGATTTCAGTTGTGATCTCACACTGAAACCAGATGCTATTTCGTCTATAGATGCATGCCGCAGAGTTCCATTTCAAGTTAAAAACACTCTCAAGGCAGAATTAGACAAACTAGAGAAAAACAAAATAATTTGTCGTGTCGAAGAGCCAACTGAATGGGTAAGTTCAATAGTATTAACAAATAAAAAGAATGGTAAACTACGTATCTGTATAGATCCTCGGAAATTAAATGAAGCTATATAATAATGAGATCACATTACCAATTCCCAACTTTAGATGAAATTAAATCAGACCTTGCCGGTGCAAAATATTTCACCACTCTAGATGCTAACAAAGGGTTCTGGATGCTTAGTTTGTCTGATGCCTCCTCAAGGCTGTGTACTTTTATTACCCCCTTTGGACGGTATAGATTTACCCGCCTTCCCTTTGGTATCAATGCCGTACCAGAAATCTTTCACAGAGAAATGGTAAAAAGATTTAATGACATAAATAATGTTAAAATTATGATGGATGATTTCCTTATTTATGGTAAGACTCTAGAGGAACACAATGAGACTCTATTAAAAGTCTTAGACAGAGCTCGTGAAATTAATATTAAAAATAAAGAAAAGTCAGTAATATGTGCCCCAGAAGTCAAATATTTGGGACATATTTTTAGTAAACAAGGTGTCCAAGTCGATCAAGCTAAAGTGAAAGCTATTTGTGACATGCCCAAACCTACTTGTGTCAATGACCTTCAAAGATTTTTCGGTATGGTCAACTACCTTAGTCCATTCATTCCTAATTTATCTAAGGAAAACAGTCTTTTGAGAACTCTTTTGTCTAAACATACAGAATGGTCATGGTCAGAACAATATGAAGCAGAATTCAATAAAATAAAAAAGCTTATTTGTTCTGCCCCAGTACTTACTTATTATGACCCAAGTAAAGAAATCACTATGTCAGTTGATGCAGCAAAAGATGCTCTTGGTGCCGTGTTGATGCATGAGAAGCAACCAATAGCCTATGCCTCAGCATCACTAACAAAATGTCAACAAAACTATTCCCAAATTGAGAAAGAACTTATGTCTATCTTGTTCGGATGTACTTAATACCACCAGTACATATATGGTAGAACAATAACAGTAGAAACAGACCACAAGCCTCTTATTACATTGTTTAAAAAAGCGTTATATGACATTCCTGCTAGGTTACAAAGAATTATGTTACGTCTTCAGCCCTATGCACTTAATGTAATATACAAACCTGGTCGTTTTTTGTTCATAGCCGATACAATATCTAGAGCAGCACTTAAAGAAACAACTCTATTAGATCTAGAAAATGACCTAGATTTACATGTCAATTACATTATGTCAAATTTATCAGTCAGTCAAGAAAAACTTCAGGAAATTAGAAAGTCCACTAATGATGACCCTACCCTTAGTAAAATTGTTCAGCATTGTCAACATGGATGGCCAGAACATAAAAAATCTGTCAGTCAATCCTTAAGAATATTGAAAGACAAACTTCATGTAATTGATAACATACTTTTTATGTCAGATAACCCTGAGTCAATGAGGGAATATGTATTAAAATTAGCACATGAAGGTCATCAGGGTATTAATAGTTGTATTGCATTAGCAAAATCAACCGTGTATTGGCCAAATATGAATAACGATATAGAAAAATTTGTAAATCAATGTCACATATGCTTAACATATCGTAAAAATAACAGTAAAGAACCTATTTTACATCATGAATACAAGTTGTTGCCCTGGAACAAAGTCGGTATTGATATATTTGATTTTAATAATTTAAAATACCTAATTGTTGTAGATTATTTTTCAAAAAATGTAGAATTTGCATTACTAAACTCGGGCTCAAATGCAACAAATGTTATAAATCACTTAAAGTCAATTTTTGCCAGACAGGGAATACCTGAAATTATTATATCTGATAATGGTCCACCTTTCGGTAGTGAGGAATTTAAGAAATTTACTAAAAATTGGAATATTAAGTTCAATACATCAAGTCCGTATTTAAGTAGATCCAATGGTATGGTTGACCGTACAATTGGTACAATTAAACAAATGTTAAAGAAATGTAATTCAGATAAGACTGATCCATACCTCGCTTTGTTATTATATACAGTATATAGAAACACTCCGAAAAAGTCAGGGTATTCACCTGCACAACTGTCCATGTCTAGACAATTACGCACTAAGTTACCTGTTTCTGATCGTCAATTGTCACCTAAACTAATTGATTTTGATAAATTAAAAGAATACATAGATAAACAACGGTCATATTCAACACTTTATTATAATGAACATTCCAAGTCTTTACCAAAAATTAGTAAGGGTGATAAAGTATATTTTAAACATAAGCCACACAGTGTTTGGGTTCCTGGTATAGTCTCTGAAACGTGTAGTGAGCCTCGTAGTTTTGTCATTACGTCGCCACAGGGAGAATTCCGTAGAAGTCGCCAACATATCCTTAAACCTTCCACTCACGAGACTGAGATGATACCTGAAAAACAAACAATAAATATTAATGATAGTCAAAGTGTAAACAATAATATTCCTACCGTCTCTAACACTAAAACAAGTAATGTAACAAAGGTAACGCGTTCTGGTAGAATAATTAATAAACCAGAGCGATATTTAGATTACAGAGTAATTATTATGTTACAAACATTTTTATCTAATTAAATTGTCTAATTATTACTCGGAACAATAACTAATTATTGTTCCGAGAATTATTAGTTGCCAAACTGTCAATATCATAAGGAAAAAAAAGCGCAGAACTTGAAAAAGGCGGTCGCGGTATTATTTCTTAAAATTTTAAAATTATTTTTTAAATGTAAATAGTTAATTAAGTATATAGTTTATTTTTAGTCATATTTTCTCTCATTAGTAGTTTAATTAAGTTTTATTTAGGTAAGTCTTCTTTTATTTTGTAGTTTATAAGAATACCATGGAGGAGCCTGACCCGGGGGGACCTGGTCCCCCCGTTGGTCATTATGTGACCATTTCGAATGAATCGAGTATGGATACAGATGCTTCATACTCAACTAACCCACGTAAACGTCCAGCTATATCTAAAAAGCGCTGTAGGAAATGTATGAAAAAAATTAAAAGTGACCCAAGAAAAGCTAAAAAAGATGTTAATTGCATGTGTTCTAGCGATTCTGAAAACAACGCAACTTGTAAAGACAATAATATAATAGCTGAGACACAAACAATTGACAATACCGCGAAAAACCAAGGCTTAGTTGATTCTAGGGTAAGTAGGTTAACATATAAAGACACTGACTCGACTCCATATGTAGTTCACATACAGAAAATAACAAAATCTCCTAATGAAAATGTTAATTTTCATCCCATTGTTTTTGGCCATTATTTAAAGAAAAATAATATACAAAATATAATTGATGGTAGCATAAAAAAGATCGCTAGAAATAGACTTTCTATTTCATTTTCTGTGTATTCGGATGCTAAGAACTTTATAAATAGCCAACAATTAAGTGCAGATCAATATAAAGCCTTTATACCTTCTTTTCAAGTTAGCAGAATAGGCATAGTCAGAGGGATTCCCGCTGATTGGTCTGATGAGGATGTTATTAATAATATAACAGTACCCTTTGGTTGTGGGGAGATTTTAAAAATAAGAAGGCTAAAGAAAAAAACTGTTGTCAATGGAACAACTCAATTTAATAATACGGAGTCGGTCGTAATAACTTTTGATGGACAAGTATTACCCAAGAGGGTGTTTATGTGCTACAATGCTCTGCCTGTAGATCTGTATATATTCCCTACCATACAATGTTATAACTGCTGCAGATATGGTCATGTAAAAAGTCAATGTCGATCCACACCTAGGTGTTACAGGTTGGTCAAGGTCATGCTGGAGAAAACTGCTCAGTTGAGGAGGATTCCATGTACTGCTGTATTTGCCATGGTTCACATATTGCTACAGACAAAAAGTGTCCTGAATATCAACGACAAAAGTCCATAAAAGAGTTGATGGCTCATAATTGCTTGTCGTATTCTGAAGCCTCTAAACTTCATCCAACTGTCTCTAAATTATATTCAGATGTACTTATGTCATCCAATACTTTGACAGCACCTGTAAATATACAAAAATCAAACTTTGTAAATAGCAACATTAGAAATAATAGTAGTTTAGGTCAAAAGTCATACAAAAAAACAGTTTTTAAACAACCTAAAACTCCTCATAGACAGGAGTATGGGTATGATAGACAAGCTCGTTATGAGCTTGTCTATTTAACTTTAGTAAACTTTAGTAAAAGATTATAATCCTCCATTAGGAAGTAATGGTTCAGCCTATCCTACACCTAATTTTGATGTTAACTCTATCCAAGAAACCGTCCTAGCCTTAAATAAATTAATAACATTGCTATCTACTTTTTCACCGTCCAACGTAGCTTTGTTAAATACAGAAACAAATAGTAACAATACATCCAATAATGGACCACATAATACAGTGGAATTGCCGAAGCGCAATTAGCAAAAAGCATGAAATCTTATATCTAATTAATAAATATAAACCATCTATTCTTGCCTTACAAGAGACATGGCTAAAACCGGATTCTCATTTTAAGATTTCCGGATATTCCTGTCTTAGGGAAGATAGATCTGATGGGCATAGTGGTACAGCCTTGCTCATCAAACATCATCAATCATTTCATCATATTTCTCTCCCTCCACATCACTCAGATTTCTCAATCATTGCTGCATCTGTAAATAACATATGCTTCGTTTCATTGTATATACCTCATCCTTCATATAACATTTTTTCTGACATTAATAATCTAATCAGTTCATTACCCAAACCAATAGTAATACTTGGAGATTTAAATGCACAACATCAAGCATGGGGTAGTCATAAAGACAACTCATGGGGCAATGTATTGCTGGACTTGGTAGATTATCACCAACTGTGCATTCTTAATTCCGGCCATCCAACCCGTCATACTGCTCCTCATGAAGGTTGCAGTGATCCTGATTTATCCATTTGTTCACCTAATCTTTCATCTACTTTTTACTGGAGTGTTTTAGAATCAAGTCACGGTAGTGATCATTTTCCCATCATTATATCATTTCCAGGTAGAAACAGTAATAAATCGCCTTATCATAATCAGTCCTCAAAAAAATACAATTTAAACAATAATTCAGATTGGGATAAATTTATAAATTTATTTTCAAATCAGTTGCCATTCTTCCCCGACATAAAATCAGAAAATACATCTATTTGTGCAGATGCCTTGGCCAAGGCATTCATTAAGGCAGCTGATGACACTTTTCCAAAAAATAATTTATCATCTATTCATCCACCATCTCCACCTTGGTGGGATCAAGAATGCACAGTTGCTATTAGGAACAGGAAAGAAAGTGAAAAACAGTATAATAGAAACCCAAATATAATTAACTATCAGCATTACCTTGATTGTGTTAGAGAAACAAAAAAACTATTCAGGACAAAAAAGATAACAAGCTGGAGAAAATTTTGTCTATCTCTAAGTCCGGATGTACACCCTACCACAGTCTGGAATAACATAAGACGATATAGATCAGCATTTAAACCTTCCTTCTGTCCCATGCCTGAATCTCTGTCTAGTAACTTTCTAGATAACTTAGCTCCTCCTTCAGTTTCCTATCTCCATCTCCAATGCTAAATGAAAATTTTGAGGACCTTAACTCTCTTTTTACTCTGGACGAACTTAAAGGGGTAGTAAAAAATTTAAAAGACTCTTCTCCCGGACTGGATGGTATTCCTTATAGTTTCTTTTAACATGCAAACGACGAAATTTTACAGTATTACCTGAAATTAGTTAATGAAATTCTATTATGAGGGAATATACCAACTTCATGGCGGATGCAAAAAGTGATACCCATATTAAAGCCTTACAAACCATCGTCCTCCGCCACATCGTATCGTCCCATTATATTGTCTTCAGTATTATTAAAAATTGCTGAACATTTAGCCAAAAATAGGTTAGAATGGTTTGTTGAAAAACATAACCTCCTGTCAAATTCACAATTCGGATTTCGGAAAGGTAGAGGGACCATAGACAACATTGCCATACTGACCACAGATATTCACATTTCATTAACAGATAATAAATTTGTCGTTGCTTGTTTTCTGGACATAAATTCTGCATATGATAATGTAAATTTATTTATACTAAAAGAAAAGTTAATTATTTTGGGTGTGCCAATAATTTTGGTAAATTTTATCATAAATCTACTGTTGGAAAGAATTATAATTTTAAATTTAGATGACCGTACACAAACGAGAGTTGTCCGTAAAGGTACTCCGCAAGGATTTGTTTTAAGTCCTTTATTGTACGACTTATACACTGCTGACTTAGAAAAATGCTTAGACTTAAATAACATAATAAAACTGTTACAATACGCAGATGATAAGGCTATTTACATAATTTCCAATTCTATACGTGATGCTTGTAGGGATCTGACAAATGTCTTAAAGAAATTAAAAAATCTGGATGGACAAGAATGGCTTACAGTTATCGGTTGATAAAAGCTCGGTGGTTTTATTTTCACGGATGCGTATGCCTCCGCCTGTAACAGTTTTTTATGATGGAATTCTTATTCCTGTAAAAGAAAATGTAAAATTTTTAGGATTGTATTTAGATTCAAAATTGAATGGTAACGCACATTTTGAATACATCTATTCAAAATGTGAACGAAACCTAAACATGTTAAAAAGTCTTTCCGGTGTTTGGTGGGGATCCCACCCCTTTACAATGAAATTATTCTATAATGCAATGATAAGAAGCATATTAGATTATGGGACTTTTCTTTTAGAGCCATGTAACTTGAGTGCATTACAAAAAATTGATAAAATACAAGCTAAAGCTTTACGTATAATCTGTGGTGCTATGAAATCATCTCCTATAAAAGCTCTTCAGTTGGAGTGTTGTGAGCCTCCTCTTCAACTCCGACGACAATATCTGGCAGATAAATTTTTCCTTCGCTGCTACCAACTTCTTAATCATCCTTTAATTCCTAAACTTAATACTCTATCTCAACTTTGTTACGATAATAGTAAATACTGGCTTCATAAATCTAAACCCCCACTCATTCATAGCTATCGTAAATTCTTGATTTTGGACGCTCCTACTTATCGCTCCCCTTCTTTTCCGTTATTTGAATCTTCATACGAAGCTCTAACCCTTATGCCCGATGTTCGTTATGATATCGGTATCAAGAAGTCTGATACATATTTTGCTAGAAATATATTTAAGTACATAACTAATAACAATTGGCAAGGATGGCATCATTTATACACTGATGCGTCAAAGAATTCTGCAGACAGTCATGTAGGAGTAGGGATCTACCATTTACAATATAATATTGTGCAAAAAGTTAAATTTCCTCCCGAATTCTCTGTTTTTACTGGGGAGTGTTATGGTCTTTTCAAGGCTATCGAGTACATTCTACTCGGTAGGCTTGAGAAGGCTCTAATATTTTCTGATTCCTTAAGCGCTTTGCAAACCCTAAATAAGTTCCCTTTCAAATTAAAAAACTGTTTTCCTATTATTATTCAGATTCGTAATCTTTTATATAAATGTAAATTAAAAGGCTACTCTATTACTTTTGTATGGATACCTAGCCATTGTGGTATTATAGGCAATGAGTTAGCTGATAAAATGGCAAAAGACGCTATATTCTGTGGGGACGTATTTCCTTTTCATAACTACACTCATGATTTGGTTGCTTTTGCCAGGAACTCTCTCGTAGAAGCGTGGGATGAGTCATGGAGACTGAGCAGTCAAACAAAAGCAGTTTATTATTAAAAAATTCAACCCGTAATCCCAACTAAGCCTTGGTTTGCTAAAATTCATCTCTCAAAAAACGTAACATCATCGATTATTCGAATGAGACTGGGTCATTTGTGCATTCCTACACACCTTAAGAGAATTGGCGTTCGACGTGATGATTTATGCGAGTGTGGCAAAATTGGCGATTTAAACCATATTATTTTATCCTGTCCTCTCCATGATCATTCCAATTTATATAATAGCTTATCATTGATTCCTATCCCATTTCCTACTTCTGTAAATACTCTACTTCATTATAATAATAAACATGTATATATTTGTTTAAATAATTACCTATCTGTAAATAACATTAAAATTTAATTTTGTATTTCATTGTAATTTATTTACATGTAAAGTTATAAACTATTTAATTAACGTATTCCAAATTCCGTTCCTGTTATTCCTTCCGCTAGTTCCTTACCTTTTACTTGTCTGTGGCACAACATACGCAAAATTGTGTCAAGTTGCCAAGAAAAAAAAATATATATCATAAGGTCACCTGTCATGTCAGTTTGACAACTGTGTTTTTTTTTTCCTTTCTCTTATAATGTACAAGATTTTATGACGTAGATTCGTATTGTTCCAGCCAAGTCAATAATATTAACTAATGTAGTATAATAAAATTAAACTTACCTTTGGGTCCTGGAATCTTAGACTTTCCAAAAAAGGGAAGATATTATATAGTCTGTATTTTACATCTGTCATTATCATAATGTCAATTGTCAACACACTTTCTATTCCTGTTTCTTGCGTCCATGAGTCTTTCTGTACGTCATGTCTTATGTGAATTGTAATAAAGTTAAAATAAACAGATAACTTAAAAATAGTCTTTTAATAATAAAGGGCAAACCATAACAGTATGAGAGATCGTCAATAAGGTTTTGAGCTACTTCTTCCGATATGTCTAACTGAGCCAACTCTGTTTGACCAGTCTAAACAGGGCAAGTTGAAATCCCCTACCAATAGGTAATTGTCAGAGGGTTTTCGTGCGCCTGAAACTCGAGGCACAGATTGCGTTAAAATGGTGTCATTAGGCGGTATGTATACTAAAATGATATGCAAATCAACCGTGGAGTGTAACTTATTAGAGGTTATTGTAAGGCAAAGCGATTCGATCTACGAATAATAAAAACTAAGGAAACATAACTTCCATACTTCAACCGTTTTAAATTTGGCTCCTTTTCGAACACTACAATATGACAATTCAGATTTTCGCCAAGGTCGTATCCCAGGTAACGTATCATAATATTGCGCGCCAGACGACAGCCTGCGCGGTTATTGTCATTGTCATAGTTCTGAAACAAATAATTGTCAAAGCGGATAGTATTATGCAGTATACACCAAGCACATCTACTATCACGAAGAAACAAGCACATAATTATTATTATAAAATCAAAGATTTTCTTCTGATCCTTAAGACATCGATAATAATTATAATATACATAATATAATAATCATGAACAAACCTTGTACGACTCGGGCGAATCTAATACTGTCCGAGCACCTAGAGAAGACGTTTTCAGATTACAAAAATCTATGTGCTAAATTATTACAGAATTGAAATTAAAAACTTACGTAAATTTTTTACAGTTTATAACTCACAATTAACATAATATTTTAATAACAGTTAGCAGTTTTTTATTTTTGTTCATTTACAATATTAAAGGAAATACTTATTTGTTTTTGTCGATCGAACGTAACTTTTCGATTTAAGATTTTGAACGTGGGAGAGCCATGCTTCGGCACGAATGGGCCGGCTTGACCGGAGAAATACCACGTTCTCACAGAGAACCGGCGTGAAACAGCGCTTGCGCTGTGTTTCACCGAGTGAGTGAGTTTACAGGAGGATCAATCCCCAACCCTAATCCCTTCCCTACCCTCCCCTATTCCCTTCCCTTCCCATCCCTACCCTCCCCTATTACCCTATTCCCTCTTAAAAGGCCGGCAACGCATCTGCAGCTCTTCTGATGTTGCGAGTGTCCATGGGCGACGGAAGTTGCTTTCCATCAGGTGACCCGTTTGCTCGTTTGCCCCTTATTTCATAAAAAAATATATATTACCTACATTGTTTTTTTTTTTGTTGTAAAAAAATCCGTAGCAAGAAATATGAGAATAGGTACTCATATCATCTTATAACGCATTTAGTATAATGTCAGCCAGACCCTAAAATTTCATTTATGATTAAATTGTTACATCTTGCATAACACTGTCCATGGTACTTTGTAAAAAATTTGTAATTATATATTTTTTTTGATTATTGCACTTTTAGTATAACATGTAAATTTAATAAGGCAAACACAAAGAGACCAGCTTAATTTTATGCAAATACCCTAGCATCCAACTTAAATAAACCATCTTTTTTGGGTCGACAAAAATACAAGAAGCATAATTTTAAACAATTCACTTACAGTTGAAAGGTTATTCCTGTATTAAAAGTCATATCTGTATGACTTCAACACCATTTCACAGGGCATTTAGGCATTTTAACAACAAAAATATTGTAAAAAGCTACGTAAAAAGTAAGTAAACAAACGTATGTAAAAAATTGTAAAATGAGTTTGACAAAATTGTCATGTCAACCTAGTTGAATGTCACTCGAGTATATATACACGAAAAATGTGTACCGAACACCACGGACGTAAAAAAAGTACCGAACACATGCATAAATATATGCATGTATTCGGGTCACATATTGTAGCCTTTTGGTGCACTTTTTTTGACGGAGTTACTCTTCCTTCGTTTTTATTATTCGTAGGATTCGATTGATTCACAAGCCCGATCTATATCAGGCCGAGCGTCGAGCTCACGACGTATATATACCATGACGCCACCGCCGCTGCGCTTGCCAGTCGAGTGTAGATCACGGTCGCATCGATACACGTCGTACCTATCATCGCACAACTCAGTGTCTAGTATGTCGCTTTGGAGCCATGTTTCGGTTAAAAGTATCACATCATAATCCTCGGACAAAATGCTGTTAAATAGTTCAAAACATTTTGTGCGCAGGCCGCGCACATTTTGGTAAAATATCTTAAGGTTTGAGTCACAAGCCATCTTTTAAATTGTTATTAAAAGTATACAAAAAAATAGTAACTAAGTATTTAAATGCATTAATATGCGTAATAATATACTGAAATCAAGTACATACAAATTGCCTGATTTAAAAATATCAAATATAATATAGAATACAGTATAATTAAAACATAAATAATAATTTTTAAAACGGTATAAGTAAAATATTTTATTGTGTATAAAATAACGATTAGTGTAAATAGTTGTCATTAAATAATTTTGTTAGCAATTTTGGTAGCAAAAACTAAGATACGGTAAGCCTAGGTTACACGGTGCGAGCTAGCATGCGAGCTGACCGTGTCAGTTACTGAGGTGCAATAGCTCGCACTGTGTGACCGCACCATACGAGTAACTGTTATGTGCGAGTGGGACAGTTGCTCGCAAGCGAGTTACTTCAACATTTTTTGTTTTTACTCGCAACTGGCCTTCCCCCACCACGCCACTCGCACGTCGCTCGGTCGTCAACTCGCATGATTTCGCGAAATGACAGTAGCTCGTACGCTCGGGCCCACGCCGCCGGTGCAGTGTTTTTGTAGGTTTCTTGCGTTGACATCAAAATGGCGGAAAGGTGGACATCCGATCAAAATATAAAGTTCGTGGAGCTATACAAGAATCAAACGAACTTATGGAATTGTTTGGATCCTAATTACAAGAACAGAGATTTGCGTAAAGCGTCGTTAGAACACATCCGCTTGGAATGCAATTTACAAAACATGAATGAAGTTACAAAAAAAATCAAAAATTTACGCTCAACGTATAACCAGGAGTTATTGAAAATTGAAAAGAGCAAAAATAAGTGGATCTGGCACTGATGAGATCTATAAACCATCTATCAAATGGTTCGATTCTATGGATTATATTATGAAAATAATTAATCTTAAAGAAAAGGAAACATCAAGTAATTTGGTAAGTATTTTATTACAAATTATAATTACAAAGGCACAAGGCACATTCCAAACCAGTCAGGGTCCACAAAATTTACTATCCTTTATTTTTCTCTTCCCTTTTATATTCTAATAACTACTAAGTAATTATAATTACCTAATCATATAATTTTGCCATGCAACTGCTCCGTCGTCATTGAAATAATTTTTATATTTATCACGCATTTTCTCTGCTATTAATTTCGATCTATTATTAATTCTCGAGCGACGAATACTCGGTAATTCATTAATTTCGGAC
Organism: Aricia agestis; assembly: GCF_905147365.1. Classification (NCBI taxonomy): domain Eukaryota; kingdom Metazoa; phylum Arthropoda; class Insecta; order Lepidoptera; family Lycaenidae; genus Aricia; species Aricia agestis. The sequence continues at coordinate 19,597,623 of NC_056408.1, read as the reverse complement.
CTCCACTGGCCCTGAATGATTTGAAAGTTTATGATGTCTTCATAATCTGTAGTTCCTGGTGGTGTATAAGTATTTGATGCAGTAGTACGTAACCAGTTGTGTAATGTACAAGCACATAAGACGATCTTTATCGTAGTTTCCTCTGTAACTTGAATTGGCTTTCCCAAAACACGAAAACGAGATGCTAGAATGCCGAACCCATTCTCCACAATCCTTCTTGCTCTGCTCAACCTATAATTAAAAATCTTTTCGGCGGTGGTCAATGTATTTTTGTAGGGCTTTAGTAAATACGGTTTTAAAGGGAAGGCATCATCTCCAACTAGAATACCATTTTCAGGCAACAATAAATTGTTTTCTAGATAAGGATACAAAGAGCAGTTTTGGAATACCCTACCATCTGCGTTACGACCATATGAGCCTATATCTACATATCTGAAAGTATAATCGTGATCCACAACAGCCATGAGCACTATACTATTTGTTCCTTTGTAGTTATAATATTCACTGCCACAATTTGGTGGTGCTTGAATTGTTATATGCTTCCCATCGATAGAGCCACAACAATTAGGGAAATTCCACCTCGAAGCGAATCCTATTTGGATATCTTGCCATTCTTTCACATTCGGTATCTGAAAAATAAAAGAGTAATGTTAATTTCAGGAACCATATCATCCATCAACGTCAGGAAGCAACGTCGCATCAGCGTCAGGAAGCGAGGAGGCCACGAATAACGTGGACCTTGATGCTAGTGACAATAGCAACAAAGCTGCTCATATAAAAGTGGTAAAGCCACCAAAAACTCTAAAGTTAAAGACGAAATTATCATCAGAACGGTCTGACATTCAAGCAGCCGTAAATGAACTCAAAGAACTAAATAGTAGTTTAGTAAACGTGTCTGCCCCGATTACAAGAGAATTAGAAGATGAATGTGATGTTATTGGAAGACATGTGGCACTGCAGCTGAAACAGTTATCTTCGATTGATAGAATTGATGCGACAGATGAAATACAGGCGATACTCTCTAGATACCGTAAGAGAGCCCTCTGTGGTAGAATTGTGTACACACCTTCTAATTACAGTTCCGAATGTACGCCATCACCACAGCCTACAGTAAATTATGAAATGTCTGCACTCTCTATGCAAGTGGAACAATCTTCACAATCTATACTCCATAATGAATGTACGCTATCACCACAGCCTGTAGCCTACCAGCTTGTAGAGGTCGCTACTGAAGCTTATCAACCTGTTGAACCTACAACATCTGCATTCTCTGCGCCACTGCTGGATCAATTTGAATCTATACCCCAATCTAATGATGTACTTGCTGCAGCAATATCAATCTCTAATATTAAAAAATAACGAACTAAGCTATGTAGTACTGTAGTTATTAAGTATTAATATGTAAAGTTCACGTTTAATATGTACAAAAACTTTACAAAACCATTGTGAATTTGATTATGAATAAAAAAAAATACTTACTTTGATATAATCTTTTAGACTTTCATTGATAGCAGCACACACTTCTGGTATTATTTTAATGATGGATGCTTTTGAAACTCTGAAAAATACCGACAACAGTCTATACGATATCCCAGAAGAAAGGTATACTAGGGTTATTTCCAACTTCACCCTCGCAGGTATCGCATCCCTCATTAGTGTATCATCACGTTGAATTTTTGGAGCAATCAAATTTAAAAGTATTTCCACTTGTTCAGTTGTCAATCTCATAACCGCTTTATATTCTCGGGGATCTTCATCATATAGCTCTTTAAATATTGAATTCGTTGCCCCTTTTCTTTGCAGCCAAGTCCTGACCCAAACACTTCTCTTCTTCTTCTTTTTTTGTATAGCTCTTTCAATTTCAACACAAAGTATTTTCGTAACTGCTTTTATAGTGGTATGCACTGTGATTAAACGTGTATTTTGCGACAACATTGCACGAGACATGATACAGACGAACTATGCGAGTACACTGGTGCAGTAGCTGTCTTCCTGCGACGCCAGCAGTTCGCATAGTGTGACCGAGCGAGGCGAGTCGAGCTACTGTCATACGAGTACACATGCACAGTAGCTGTCTACTGTCATATCAGCTGCTCGCACTGTGTAACCTATCCTTTAGATATGTAATTATCAGTCGCATTGTTAATTTGAAGACCACCATTACACTTTTATTGCTGTCGTAGATAATATATGATAACAATAAACATGCATATCCATAATATCTAAGATCGAAGTCACAATAAAATAAAATCGAGAGACTAATAATGTGCGTATTACAACAGTTACTACCTACACTTGAGCCTTCACCTACCTGAACATAATATTTGTGGTATTTAAAAATAAACGATACGAAATGCACATCTTGTAATTTTATGAAAGAAGACCAAAACGTACATCGGCCTATAAACACTATCATAAAAATTATACTAGACTTCAATTTCTACAAACAAAGTTTATCAGCTTTTGTAGAACTGCTCGTTGTTGTGATTGTATGTGAATGCCAAAGGTTTGATTCTGAATATTGCTATTTTCAAGTTGTTTGTGGTGTTTTTACAGCATATCTGGTCTTAAAAGACTAAGAGCACGTACGTTTTCGATAAGAACTCACGGTTTTGTCCTCGTCACTGGTATTTGTTTACAAACACTTATACACAATGTTGTTCTTAGGTTTATTTTCAGCTTTTTTCACCAATTAATCGATTAATTTATTTTATAATTTAAATTATCACACATAGAATGTTTATAGGATTTTTGACACCTGTCAAAGTGTATAATTTCACATTTCATCAGTATGTATTCCTCACAACAACTTTGAGATACTCTCAATTTTTATTCCACCCGTTCTGAAACAGCTGACGATCAAAACTCCTATGTATGGGTGGAATACTATTATTGTTACGATTTTCGCTCGGTATGAAATGACTTTTCAAAATGAGCACCACCTCCTCTAATATACCTGGTCACTGGTTCTTTTAAAAGGCTGAAGGACTACAATGGTTAAGGTTCCTTCGATGGTTAAAATATTATTTGGTCACTGGTTCAATAGAAGGCCGAAGGACTACAATAAATGATGGTTTGGTCCCGTACAGAATAAAAGACAAGTTAGGTTCAATAGGTTTATTCTTCGCGACCTCCTTCTCTCCCTCCATTGCAGCGGTGGCGCCACCCGTATACTTGGGCCAGACCCCTCCTCTGAGGGCGTGCGGGATTCTCCAACGTTGGTACCCGCCCGGGGAATATTTTTCTCGTTGCTACCTTCCATATTGTTGTCAATTTAGGGGTGATTCTGCCCCAGCGCCCTTGGTACGTAGCTACCTGCTCGTAACGCATCCCACTGTCGGACGCCAAAAACCCTGGATTAGGAGCCCACGGACCCATCCATCGCACAAACACTCACAGAAATACGCACGCAAACAAGCAATAGTGTAAAGAAGAGTGTAACAAAAAATGAATGATAGTGAAGAGAAGGTGGTGAAAGATAGCGAAACAAAAATAACATAATACAAAAGAAGAGTATACTACAAAATGAGAAGAAAGATAAATTTATGAACATAAAAAAGGAAAATTTATGAACATTTTCTGTGAATTAATTTTAAAGGCATATTTACAAAGCGTTGATCTTTAAAAGTTTACAATTTTACAAAACAATAATTGCATTTAAAAATAACGTACTAAAAATAGCCTTCGTGCTATTTGTCCTAATCGGTTTTCGTTATGTGTGTCATGAACATTTAACAAGTGCAATTTCTGATTGGGATACAACTTCATCATCCATAATAATATCTTCCACTTCCTCACCCATATCGATAGCTATATTATGGAGGACTGCCAGTGCTACAATATATAGCTTTGCATTTTCTAACGACACAGTGAAGCCAGTCACCAGTGAGCAAACACCAAAATCGCTACTCCCAAATACCGAAGCACCGCTACTTACTTCTTCCTGCTCCGATATGTTAGAGGGCATATAAATAAATTTTGCAGCTCGTACGACTCTATCCGATTATTACTTTCAGTAGCTGTACAAAATAATCTCAAAATTATTCAGCTAGATATCAAAACAGCATTTCTGTATGGTGAACTAGAGGAGACCATATTTATGACACCTCCAGAAGGATTGGTCCATGAAGAAATGTAGTCTGTAAATGGAATAAGTCACTGTATGGATTGAAATAGGCTCCAAGGTGTTGGAACACATTCCTGTAGATCCTCACATGAAGTTGCACAAGGAAGGAGGGCTCGATGAAGACATTCCCTATAGGGAAGCAGTCGGTTCCCTGATGCACTTGGCCATAGTGAGTCCACCTGATATAATGTTGGCGGTCAGCCTGGTGAGTCCTTTTTTCAATTGTTACAACCAAACACATTGGAGTGCAGTTAAGAAATTTTTTAAATATTTGAAAGAAACAAAAGATTATGGGTTGTGTTACTCATAAAGCCCACAATTAGCAGATATCACTGGTTTCAGTGATGCAGATTATGCAAATGATTTGGATACACGTAGATCTATTACTGCGTATGTTTTTATCAAGAATGGAGCAGCTGTAACATGGTCCAGTCAAAGACAACAAACAGTAGCTTTATCCACAACTGAAGTAGAATTCATGGCTGCCTGTGCTGTAACAAAAGAGACTATGTGGATCAAGCAATTCTTGAGTGATATTGATCAGTACAAATAGAGTGTAATGTGTCCTCATTTGGATCATCAAAGTGCCATTAGTGTCGTTTTATACGTGGGAGAGCCATGCTTCGGCACGAATGGGCCGGCTCGACCGGATAAATACCACGTTCTCACAGAAAACCGGCGTGAAACAGCGCTTGCGTTGTGTTTCGCCGAGTGAGTGAGTTTACCGGAGGCCCAATCCCCTACCCTATTCCCTTTTCTACCCTCCCCTATTACCCTACTCCCTCTTAAAAGGCCGGCAACGCACATGCAGCTCTTCTGATGCTGCGAGTGTCCATGGGCGACGGAAGTTGCTTTCCATCAGGTGACCCGTTTGCTCGTTTGCCCCCTTATTTCATAAAAAAAAAGTGTCATTAAAAATATTAATTTTGATAAGTGTAAGCATATTGAAATAAGATATCACTTTATCAAAGAAAAATATTATCAAAAAATTATTGATTTGAAATATGTTAGTAGTGACAATCAATATGCAGATATTTCACTAAGGCATTGTCAAAAGAGAAATTTAAGTTTTTGAGAACTAAACTTGGAATGTGTTCATTAAAGTCAGTTTCTTTGTAATTCTTATAGATTGTTATACATATAATTTTGCTCAAGTTCATTTTAAGTTACATATCAATGTTTGCTTATTGCTGTAAGGCTTAAATTCGGGAAGAGTGTTAAAATTTAATTTGTGATATTATATAGATAATATTGAATTTTGCGCCTTACAACATTGTCAAATCGTGAGTAATATGTATTCTGTGGTCAAATCCATAATGCAATATTTTTTCTTGTCTTTGTTCTTCTATTCTGCGATATCATAGTGACGGCCATATTTTGTACAAGTTTTTGCATATTTAATAAAGTAAGTTACTGTTAAATAGTGATTTAATTTGCTTAAACTCATAAGATATTAATAAAAATACAAAGGAGATATTTTGCTTACCACACTACGCAGTTGTAAGACGTGATAAACTTACCTCTAAAGTTAGAGTTGTCTTCAATACATCGTCGAAACTTCCTAATGGTATTTCCTTTAATGACAATATGCTGGTGGGTTCCACCATACAGCGAAAATTGAGACATATTGTAATGATATGGCGTAAGCATGAAATAGCGTTAAATACTGCAGAAAGGTCTTCTACAAGACATTGACATTTTGCATTCTGTCACATCACAAGACGTGTTCAACACCGCTTTAGCAGCTTTTTTAAACAAATATGAAAGCCAATTTAAGAGCTTTTATTACATACTTCAAGGAAGAATGGATAATGCAAAACCCGACCTAGGCGCTTAGGAAGGATCTCCATCTACAAATAATGCACTCGAGGCTTTTAATAGGAGCATAAAAAATAGTAACACCCTTAGAGAAAGAATTCCGCTGTCCCGACTTCGTGTTGTTACTTTTGTTTTGACATGGTCAAGCAATGGTTAGAAAATTATAAAGTAGAATCGTTTTCAAGAACCCCTTTGATAGAACTGCCCGATTGGACGTTAGCTTATCAATGGGCAAAATTGGATAGCAACAACAGCGCAACAAAAAACTTATTTAGTCGAAAGTTCAGCAGCCAATAATGTTCAAAACGGGCGAAACTCGGAGACATTTAATGAATTCAATAAATTAGCCTTAACTCACTGGACAGTTGTGTTGCCTTCCAAAAATAGTGACTGGGTGAGTGTAACTGCCCCGAGTTTTTTTAAATTATGAATGCAAACATGTTACTGGACTTGCGATCAGGCTGAAATACGTAACACCACCTGTGCAAGCCAAAAACATAGGCATCGGCAAAAAAGAAAACAGGGGCGTCCTACAAAGGCAAAACGCGCTTTAATGTTGCAATAATTAGAAAAAAAACTGCAGTGATTGAGTGGACTGACAAAGTGAACATTGTAGAAGTAAAAACTTTGTTTAATATTTTGAATTAATTTGCTTTAAAAGTGATTAGTACATTAACATTTTATAGGTAATATTATTATAAGGTAGTTTATGATTTTTTGATTTGTTAACGTTTTGATAGATTGTGTCATGATATTAAGGCACCTACCACATGTGCATGCTTAAACACAGTTTTGCTAGAGCATGCTTCTCGCATGAAAAGATGTAAGACTGACTTAATTATCTACTACACGCATGCGCAAGCCACATTCTTGCCGAGATCGTCGGCGTATAAACAATGTTTCTCAATGAAGAACTATATTTTCTTCTGCTTTAATTTTTCCAGTGTTTGCTAGTGACAAAATTGATAAATGCATAATTTTTTTTTTCATATGCATTTTTTTTTAAATTCCTGTCAGAATAATCTTTCGATTTGATCTTCCACAGATTTTTATAATTCAATGAATTCAGTTGCAAACTGGCGTTTATAATATGTACGTAAATCTGCCATTTTATAGCAGCGTGCGCGCATTCTAACACTATATTTTGACTGGCAAAGAGCGGCTTGAACACTGAACTTCCAACCACACGCGCAGACAAGTCTACACGAAGGCATGCCTGAATTTCAAGCAAGTTTAAATAACAACAAGACAAACTTGCGCGTACTACAGTTTTACCAAATACACGCACAATGTTCAGTGTTCAAGCCGCATGCACGTGTGGTAGGCACCTAAATTAATTCAACTTGACCATTGCGGACGTGTTTTATTCCTCTGCACCTTCCAAATCAAAAGCAAGCTTAGCATCTCGCAACCCTCATGTACGTCCGTCCGACGCATCGGACTCTGATATTAAGTATGAGGATGTCATTACCACAACAGTTAGCATACACCAGATAAAGTCGCGCGTCTTCAGTGACTGTTCATTAACAAATGAAGTTTGACGGTTAGCGCCGTAGTCGCGCAGGTGTGTACGGCCAGTTTCGCGTTGCAGACGCTTTCGTATCGCGTACCGCGTCCCCTGTCACTGACGCGTAGGTTTGTTCTAAGCTTTAATATTAGAGTCGCTCCCTGAATTGTCAGGAACATATTATGTCTTCTCATGTTGATTCTCTTGACCTGAATCACTCTCAGGATTTTTTTTCTTTTTTATGAAATAAGCAAACGAGCAAACGGGTCGCCCGATGGAAAGCAACTACCATCGCCCATGGACACTCGCAACATCAGAAGAGCTGTAGGTGCGTTGCCGACCTTTTAAGAGGGAATAGGCTCTTTTCTTGAAGGTTTGCAGGTCGTATAGGTCCGGAAATACTGCCGGTGACAGTTTGTTCCAGAGTTTTACAGTGCGCGGTAGAAAGTTACGCAAGAAACGCACGGTGGAAGACTGCCACTCATCAAAGTGATGAGGATGATATATTTTTCGCGTGGGACGATGGCGAAAAGTTGCAGGTGGTATGATTCCGAACAATTCCTCAGAGCACTCCCCGTGATACAACCGATAGAGGATGCAGAGTGAAGCTACATCTCGGCGTAATTCCAAAGGGTCCAAGCGTGTTTTTAAAGCGTGCTTAACATGGCAGTCAACAATTCGAGCGGCCCTTCGTTGGATACGATCCAGAGGGAGCAGTTGGTTTTTTGGCGCCCCTGCCCAGAGATGAGAACAATATACCATACTAGATGCGAGACCGCGTAAATTAGGAATTTTACAGAAACCGTACATTTTCCCATAAAAAATATTTCCCATAAAAAAAATTTCCCACATTTTCCTGAGTTCCTTCGGTCGTATTAGTCTTAGCGTGATAATATAATATAGCCTATAGTCTTACTCGATAAATGATCTATCTAACACTGAGATAAGTTTTTAAATCGGACCTGTAGTTCCTGAGATTGACGCGTTCAAGCAAACATACTCTTCAGGTTTATAATATAAGGTAGATATAATTTTTTTTTAATTATCGCTTGACAAACTCGAGTCTCGATCTAAAAGACTATGAAATGGTATAATATGGTAGTGATGATGATGATGATGATGAATGTAATTTCATAGTAGAATATGCTTTCTGGTCTTAAAACAACGCCGAAACTCCCAAACTTGTATCTATAAAGAATCAGGAGTTCTCTCAGCGCCTTCCGAATCACGGTGTACCAGGTATATCTCGGTGCAAAATCTTACTTGTTGGTAGCATACGAGTATGCTTAGAATACTTCTCACGAAACCGAAGTCACCACATGTTTCGCTATAAGTTTTGAGGAGTTCCCTCAATTACTTATGGATCCTTCATCAGATCACCACTTTTGTGAATATAATACCAAATTGGGATGATACCCTAAATACCAAAAGAAAAATTTTGAAAATCGGTTTTCAAACGGCGGAGTAATCGTTGAATATAAGAAAACGAACAACACATCCCCATTTTGAAAGTCGGTTAAAATTGTAGCCTATGTGTTATTCTGATGTATAAGCTATATTATTGTAAAGTTTCATTAAAATCCGATCAGTAGTTTTTGCGTGAAAGAGTAACAAACATCCATACATCCACACATTCACACATCCATACATCCAAACAAACTTTCGCCTTCATAATATATACCATATACCATAATACCATAATACCATATGTGGCCGAACCAGACAGTACAAAGATAGTATTAAAGTCATAACAAAAGATTCTATACATTCTACAATAACAATCATTGGTGCATTTAAAAAGAAAAATAGAAAATACAATTATTTGAGTTGCTATTAAGTTCATATACAATGTCAATTTAATGTCAAATATTATAAAAAAGATGTCACAATAAATAATAAATATATTACACAATTTCATATATCCTCTAGTCTGTCGATTAAATTTGCTGCCATCTTGGTATCTGTCAGACCGCCCGGCGACACCGCGACAGACGCGGTGTTTCGAGCCGTTAGGTTTAACTAAAACTTGATTTCCTACGATTCTAATAACATTTATGTATTGCTACAGTTACTATTATAATTAGAATAAGCTATTTTTCACATTTTCTTTCAACATGTTTTCCAGAGCAACGATTTGAATCTAATATAAGAATTTAAATCTAGGGTAGGTACTTAGAATTTATCTAGATTTCCTTACTTAAAATAAAATAAAAGAGGTTTCATTACTTAAATTAACTTTTATTATCATTTTTGCACATAAATACATAAAATAAAAACTAAACCCCAGATCTCCCCATACATTTTTTTCTCACAACACTTGTTTACAAAGTGGGTATAATAACTCCTCACAGTTAATGTCAACAAAAAAGGGTCTTATGTTTCTTACTATTGTGAATGACTCAATAACGTTAGGTAGTATAATATAATGTAAACAGTAACTTGAGGATGTAAACTTATTCGACTAATAAACAGCACAATGGTATATTCAATACTTTGTAAGTAATAGTTGAACAAATATGATGCTTTATTTGACATCAAAATTAGTACTTCAATGAACTTACATTTTTTTGGACAATTCTAATTGCAATCAAAAGAACTACACATATTTCATGATTTACATAAAACTAGCAATTCATATATCTACAATACACAGTCTGTTTCATAGAAATATTTTAAGTACTTTGCTTACAAAAGCAGCCCTTTTTTATACAATTTGGGCCCACTAAGGGTAACCTACTATGGAGAAGGCTTCTTAATTTTTTTTTCTAACTATTTTATTATGTACACCTACCTACATCATTTTATATCGTTAAGTTTTTTTTATAAACGAAGTACTTATGATAACCGCGTCGTAAAAAAATTGTTTACAGAAAAAAATATGAAAAAAAATTTGCTTTCAATTTTTTCAGCACTTACACATTTTTTAAGTCTATTTTTCAGTATTTTAAGTACATAATGAATATAAACAAAAATAAAAAGTTAGCCTCCTCTTCACGCCCAAACCGCTGAACAGATTTTGCTGAAATTTACTATGGAGACACTTTTTTTTATGAAATAAGGGGGCAAATGAGCAAACGGGTCACCTGATGGAAAGCAACTTCCGTCGCCCATGGACACTCGCAGTATCAGAAGAGCTGCAGGTGCGTTGCCGGCCGAGGAAACAGGGTAAAAGGGGAGGATAGGGAAGGGAAGGGAATAGGGGAGGGTAGGGTAGGGAGTAGGACCGAAATTCACATACGGTTTGTTTTCAAAATAATACAGTTTGAGAGCTGAATTAATGACACACCTCAAGTTTTACCAATTATATATTTTGCCAGAATGGATAACTGACATACCTACATAACGTAAAAAAAAACTAAAAAAAAAAACAGGGCATTAACTAATAACATACATACTTATTATACAAATGCAGGTATTTTTGTCTTGATTCCCGTTACAATTTTTATGGACAGTACTTACTACATACATAAATACCACTTTTTTTGGTAAAAAAGTGGGCCCCGTGCGAGTTTCTTACGTCGGTTCTTCTCGCCGGGTTAGTTCCCGAGCCGGTGGTAGACGACACCAGTAGTATCAACATTCTAAAAGCATTTTTTATCTATTCAGAAATAAAACAATTTTTTTTTCATATCTTCCCTTTGAAATAGCGGCATACATACACATACTTTTTCAGTTTTTCAGACAAATCTTAAATTCTAAGACCTAAAGCCATTGTATGAATATAAATGTGTCTATGTGTAGTATCACTGTTGACTATGGTACGGCTGAAAACATGTAAAGACGCACAGTGGCACATTACAAGCCATGCAGTACGCGTTAGTTCGCTTCTTGCACACGGCACAAGTACGCCGGATGTGTTCGCGCTTGGTTTTTTCCGGGTTGAAGCCGTACTGGCCTGGAAAATGACCGACTGCACCACTCGGTGTAACCAGCGCAGGAAGCGCACGTTTCCCGTGCCGTGCCTGGAGGTCCGTAATTAAGGTTCTGCGAAAAGAACGGTGTGTGTGTGATCGTGCCTGTATAGTATGAAGGCATTTAGGATACTAGCATTGAAGAGTCGTCTGAAAAACTTTTTATACCAGATTCTATTCCGCCTTCTTTCAATGGGGTACATGGCAAGCATCTGGTCTTTTCGGTCTACACCCCCCCCCCCCCCCCCCCCCATGCAGACATTATAGTCTGGTACGACCGTTGGCTTACGTGTGTCACCACACATCACAGTTTCTAACCCATGGTATGTCGATAGAAAAGCCACGCGATTTTTGTGTCGCCATACCATGAGGTCAACATCACCAGAAGTGCAGCCACACACCTGCCCTACTGCCATGTCAGTTTTTTTCAGATTTGTCAGTTCAACGGGAACGAACTGACGATCTGTACGCAATGTTCCTACGCAGTCAAATCGAAGTACTTTCAACTCTCGCGCTAGTGCGGGAGAATTGTAAAAGTTGTCCATAAAAATTGTGTGGCCCTTATGCTCAAGACCATGGAGTAGTCTCAGCACAAGAGCCGGTACAATCCCAGACAGTGGTCCGTCTACATGTGGTTCCGCGTTTGTGTCATGCCCTGCGTGGACTTCAAAGCGCCACAAATACCCTGTCTGGGACTCACATACTTCATATGTTTTAATGCCGACTGCAGCCGCCTTATTGCGGATAAACTGGTTAATGTCTAACCAGCCTTTCCACATCGTAAGACTTTCGTCTAACGCAACATTCTGTGACAACCTATACAATTGAGAAAATTTATTGTTAAGGTGGTCTAAAATAGGCTGCACCTTAAACAACTTCGCTTGAGAACGAGTCATTCTTTCTAGATCGCACGCTGCATTATTTTGAAAATGCAGGCATTTGCTCAGCAGGAGGAAACGATTGATGCTCATCGCCGCTGAAAAACCCGGCGTACTAAATATGTCCCGTGTACTGTTCCAGTACTCTTCCAGGCGATTTTTGATAACAACACCCGTTGCCATAATAATGGCAAAATATATGTAGAGCTCGTCAGCGTCGGTGACATGCTATTTAGTAATTCGGCTAGAGGGACGGATTGTTCCGTCGCTTAGCATAATCGATGCTACCTGCTGAGCATATGCATTTGTCTCGTCAGCGATGTATTCCATAATGCTGCGATCCCATATGGCAGTAAATGCATCATACGGGCTCGCAATTGGAACAGTGGGTCCACAATTGATGTCGGAGAATGGCTCCCTCCTCAGGTCTGGTGCGACCTGAAGTTGCGGAAACGCTCTCCAGTTGAAATCAAATTTTTGTAGGTCCTGCGAAGACGTAGGAGTGATGGGGGCAGGAGACACAGAATGGGGAAGGGAAGGGGTAATTGGGCGAGGAACTGGAAGAGAAGGATTGGAAGTTGAGGGAAGTGGAGAAGGATTGGAAGTTGAGGGAAGGGGTAATTGGGCGAGGAACTGGAACAGAAGGATTGGAAGTTGAGGGAAGTGGAGAAGGAGAGGAAAGAGGAGGACGAGGAGGCCATGAGAGACATACAGTCGTGTCAATTTCTATAAATTGTATTAATCTTTTGTGCGCAAAATATTCATTCATATTATAAAAACATTTTTCTATTAGCCATAATGTCAAATTTCTTTTAAATACTTTGAAAGGCAAGTTCTTAAATTCGTCTGGTAAAAAATTGTAAATTTTTATAATCTGTACAAATGCGTTGTCCTTATATATATTTAAGTTACATAACGGAAAATGAAACTTTATCAATATCTGTAGAATTTCCCCACAATATAAGACCATATAATAGTACCGATGAGGCATATACACGGTAAGCACTCAGGGCTGCTTCTGTACTTACTGTCTGCCGTAATCTTTTAAGGGCGTAAACGAACCTATCTAGCTATCCTTGTATAGTTGTAGGCGGTACGGACTGAAGAATTGTCTCGCCCTGTTCAGAACACCAAGCTTCTTTTAGGCTCACTTGGCCTTACCCTCTAGATGGTATCGAAACTAGACTTCGCTTAATATGCTAACGCCAAGTATTTCAATGCTAGGGGAGATGGTTAATGATGTGCCCTCAAAACGAGGATATACGACCATTGGTGACTTTTTAGTGGTGAACGCGCAGACTTGTGTCTTGGCGGGGTTAAATTGGACCAAGTTACGTCTTCTCCATTCAGAGACCTTCTCCAATGAATTCTCCACCTTAGACACAAGTTCGTTTCGACTCTCAATCACATTTAGCCGAGAAATATTCGGGGAGCCGGTATATACAGCATCACTTGTACTATCATCTGCATAGCAATGAATGCAGTTGGTCTGTAACATGTCATTGATATGCAGTATGAATAAGGTAGGCGATAGCATACAGCCCCGAGGGACAACAGCATCAACAGACTGAGTTTCCGAGCATTCACCGTCAACTACGATATTTATGCTTCTATCTGCTAAGAAACTTGTGACCCACTTGCATAATTTCTCGGGCAGCCCGTATGATGGTAGCTTTGATAGCAGTGCTTTATGTCAAACCCGATCAAAGGCCTTCGCAATGTCCAAACTAACAGCCAATGCCTCTCCCTTCGACTCAATTGCCTGAGCCCAACGATGAGTTAGGTACGCCAAGAGATCACCAGCCGAGCTTACGGAACCCGTACTGTTTGTCGCTTAGTAATCCCTGGCCGTCCAAGTATCGAAGAATGAATGATAATGGATTCCATTACCTTCGAGAAGAGGGAGGTTATAGCGATTGGTCTGTAGTTGGAAGGAATTGAGCGATCACCTTTTTTAGGGATCGGGTGCACCAACGCTGTCTTCCAAGAAGCCGGGACGATGCCAGAGGAATAGGAGAGCCGAAAAAGACGCGTCAAGAAATTGCTGAATATTCGTCCAAATTTTCCAGCACAGATGGATTCATTGTACCTCTAGTAGATGCTTCTCCAGTAGTGCTAGTGGAGGGTCTTGAAGAGTCAGTTATTTGTAAATGCAGTGAGTTCTTTTCTAGCTCTAAAATCAGTGGTTGGTCAGTGATTGCATGTTCTTCACTGAAATCATTTACAGGTTGAGCATTTTCAGGTCTATCAGTAACACTGCTGGGTGCGAAGTCTTCGTCATAAAAACATGTCAATCGAAAGGAAAAATTCCTGTTTTTCTAAATGCTTGTGTTATATTAGATGGTGTTATAGACTTTGCGAAAGTCTCGCCAATTAATGCTACCACATCATAAATAGTGACAGGGCCATCCGAGATTGCGTAACATTCAGGAACTCATGGCGGAATATTAAACGTTTTGAACATCCAGTGGTTGAAATCGCGCTGATGTAAGTAGGTGGAATGTAAGCAACCCCAGACTCTTTCGCGAGATCGAGGGCTTGTATGGAAAGGTGAGACTCATGGTTATCCATTATTAAAAATTGATGGGTATTTTTTCAGAGTTCCCGTCCATCGTATGAAATGCTTCATTACATCCAAAAAGAGCCCACTGTTCATCCATCCAGATGGGTTTGCCAGAATCAGTGATCTAGGTGGGGTACCGACAGCCATGCAAGAGTTCGTTTTTTTTTTTGGGAAGATAAGGACTGGTGGAACTGCCTCACCCCCAGCTCTTATGATGGAGCAGGTAGTTACAAGTGTCCTCTTCTCACCACTAGTCACCTTGCAGAGATTTCGTCTACCTTTTGGAGTTATAACCCGTTGGGTCTTTTGCACAGTGGTGGTACTGGTTTCATCCAAGTTATAAATCCTTGTCCCATCCGCAAATGTAGGATGGCGCTTGATCACGTCCTCCAAATTGTCATAAAAATGATTAACTGTCTCCCTGTTAAAAGCCGATGCTCGTGCAAAGCTGCACGCCTCGGGTTTACGCAGCGTCAAATCCTATTTTTACACATGAAGCATCACAGGCCATAAATAATGGAATAAGTATAAGACAAGCAGCTGTTGACCATAAGATTCCTTTTACAACACATCAAAGGTATCAAAGTAAAGAAAAAAATGCGCAAAACCAGCTCATAAGGTTGACACATAACTACGCGGTGAACCAAGTATTTACCAGAGACCAAGAGTTAATATTGAAACAATATTACATAAAATACGCAAGCCTTTTTTGGTCTGTCTGTTAAGGATTGTAGACAAGTGGCGTTCGAAATAGCCAAATGGAATCAGAATGCCGAAGTCCTGGGCAGATAACCAATTGGCTTGTTGGATAGATTGGCTACGGGGTTTTCGCCATCGGTATCTTCATTTTTATGGTTCCGTGCCCAAAGGGTAAAAACGGGTTCGCGAGGCGATCAATCAATTGATGAGTATTGATATTATCCGGTTTCAAAAATCACCGATATATCAATAAAATCTCGATTCATATTTAAAAAAAAAGCCGGCCAAGTGCAAGTTGACTCGCCCATGAAGGATTCTGCAGCAGCACATGAAAGAGAAAGTAAGCATGTGTGTTGTATGTGTGTGAAAGAGAGGATAGATAAATTAGGAAGATGGCGAAGAGTAATAAAAATAAAAAATAAAATATCTTTTTATTCAAAATGGGTATCATGATACACTTTTTGAAAGTCGAACGAAGAAACTACGTTGCCTACCACCGGTTCGGGAACTACCCCGCCGAGAAGAACCGGCGTAAGAAACTCGCACGGGGCCATCTTTTGCAAAAAAAATGGAAAATTACAATGTTATGGCTTACAGCTATGTAACAAAATTAAAAGAAAAGTAACCTGCATGGAGCCACCCTATTCCCAAGGTGTGCTGTCCTCGAAGAAATCATTGACTTTATAATACGCTTTAGCACACAAACGTTCTTTAACTGCTTTTTTAAATTTGTTTAAAGGTAGATTTTGAACATTTTCTGGGATTTTATTGTATAGGCGTATACATTGGCCTTTAAAGGATTTGCTTATTTTGGCTAGTCTGAACATTGGTATTGCTAACTTGTTCTTATTTCTAGTATTTACATTATGATTATCACTTTTCTTTTTGAAAATATTTATGTTCTTTCTAACATATAAGAGATTTTCCAAAATGTATTGAGATGTGACGGTCAGAATTCTTATTTCTTTAAATTTTTCTCTTAGAGATTCCAAAGACGACATCTTATAAATAGAACGAATAGCTCGCTTCTGCAGCACAAATATTGTATTAATGTCCGCCGCGTTTCCCCACAAGAGGATGCCGTAAGACATTATGCTATGAAAGTAGCTAAAGTAAACTAATCGCGCGGTCTCTACATCAGTGATTTCACGAATTTTTTTAACAGCATATGCTGCAGAACTAAGCTTATCTGCCAGTTTCGCAATATGTGGACCCCATTGTAACTTACAATCCAGCGTTATGCCTAGGAATACGGTGGTGTCTACTAAATTCATTTTCTCATCATTTAATAGTACATTGCTTTGTACTTGCCTAACATTTGGCAAGATAAATTTTAAACATTTTGTTTTATTAGAGTTCAAAAGTAAATTATTAGCATTAAACCAATGTACTATTTTTGAGAGAGCACTATTTACCTCGTCATAATTAAATTGTCGCCTCTTCACATTAAAAATTAGTGAAGTGTCATCAGCAAAAAGTACTATCTCATGCTTATCTTTAACAAGATAAGGTAAATCATTTATATAGATGAGAAAAAGAAAAGGCCCTAAAATGGACCCTTGTGGCACACCTAGTTTTATTTTGGTTCCATTAGACCTTATGGAGTTAACTTCCACCCTCTGCGTTCTATTTGTAAGGTAAGATTTTAGAAGTTTAAGTGTCGTGCCCCTTACACCATAATGGTGTAGTTTTCTTATTAGAGTATCATACTCCACACAGTCAAATGCTTTAGAGAGATCGCAGAAAATACCAAGTGCTTCCTGCGACTCCTCCCAAGCTTCAAAAATACTACACAGAAGACTAATGCCTGCATCTGTTGTAGACCGACCTTTAGTAAAACCAAATTGATTATTATGTAATTAATTATTTGAGTTAAAATGAGCAAGTAATTGATTTAGAATTATTTTCTCAAAGATTTTACTTAAAGTCGGCAATATGGATATTGGTCTATAGTTGGCTGGGTCTGATTTCTTCCCAGCTTTAAATAGAGGCATCACCTTGCTGTGCTTCATTAAGTCTGGGAACACACCACTTTCGATACAATTATTAAAAACTAAAGCTAGGTAAGGGGCAATGATGTCAATTACTGATTTTATAATTTTTGTGGACATACCCCAGAGATCAGTGGTACTTTTAATATTGATTGATTTGAAAGTCTTGATAATATCTCTGGAGTCAATATCTCTAAAAATAAAATTGACATCACATTCCTTGACATGTTCTCTAAGTATTTTTTCTGCAACTGTAGGTGATGAATTTAAGTTCTTTGTAGTTGAGATTGGAATGTCTGCAAAAAACTTCTCAAAGACTGTCGCAACCTCAAGATCAGAATTGATTTTTTTATTATTAATTAAAAGTTCAAATTTAGAGTTACGACAGGCGACTGTTCCAGTCTCATCCGCAATTATTTTCCAGGTGGTTTTCACTTTATTTTTAGAGTCTCTAATTTTCTCTTTAATTTGAAGTGCCTTCGCTGCTTGACAGGCCTTTTTAAAAGTTTTTGAGTATTTCTTGACGTACAATTTAAAAGCTTCACTCCGGTTTATGGTTTTCTCGTTATACAAATCATATAATTTTTGTCTACTTACAATAATACCTGCAGTTGCCCATTTTTTGAAATTATTTCTTTTATTATTCAAACTGACCGTTTTAGAAGTAAATACAGCGTTATATTGCTGATTTACTCTATTGAATAAATTGTTGATTGATGAATTGATGAATTGAAAAATCTGGATCATTTGATACATTCAACTTCTCAAAACTTGATGATAATTTACTTCTAAATTTCTCAATACGTTTTGTATTTATAGGTATATATTCAATTTTTTCTTTTAAATTAGTATCACAATTTATATTAAATGAAGCTAGCTGTCCACAGTGATCAGAGCTTAATACATTAATTATTTCCTTCCTATAGGGAGTTATGTTGGTGAAAATATTATCTATGCAAGTCGCAGTTGTATCACAAATTCTTGTCGGCTCGTTGAATAAATTAATAAGGTTATACGATTTGAACAATGATGTGAATCTAACAGTGGTGGAGTTTAAGTCTAGTAAATTAATATTGAAATCACCACATACTATAATCTTTTTGTTAGATGCACACACTTTTGTTAACACTTGCTCCATTATTTGTTCAAAAGAATCATATAAGCCGGATGGAGGTCTGTATACGCTTACAATAATAAGGTGGCTCAGCTCGATACAGGCTAACTCAGCAATTCGTTCAGTTGACAGTCTAACAATATCCTTACGTTCTTTAAATTTAAGTTTTTTCTTAATCAATATTAAGGAGCCATTTAGGGATTTTCCGATACCACCTAAGTATCTCCACTTACTCATTTCGATAATACTCAAATCTTTTTTCGTTACTACACAAATAAGTACTCCTCAAGTATCGATACTTACTGATATCGATACTTTTTGGAACTTTTATTTTATTATTTTGAGGGTGGTATCAATGAACGTTGAAGGATAATAATTTAAACAAAATTGAGACGAAAAAAACTATTTATTTATTATAAATGTTTATTAGGCTTATTATAATTTAAACAAAAAACTCTTCAGCATTAAGATTGCCCAAAAACAGTAATTGTTCAAGGTATTTAGAAGACAATCTGTTTCTTGTTTGTGTCATTGTTGCACCGGCTTTGGAAAAAAGGCACTCGCTAGGAACTGATGTTGCAACAACAATTAAATATTGCTGTGCATACTTGTACAGACAAGGAAACACCAACTTCATGTCATCCCATTCTGCAAATGGGTTGCTTTTAAGAGAAACTACTGGATTTGATAAATAAAGAGAAACTTCATCTCCCTGATGGGATTTTTTTTTTCTTCTTGTGCCCATGTGCTAACTCTTTATGATGTTTCCAAAAATCGTATTCAGGTGGTGCAGTAGATGAGACATCATCTTCTGACTCACTTGGGCTACTTAGTTGTCCGACAACCATGGTTCTAAGTTTTTGAATAGCTCTTCCGCATGCAGAGGGGTCTTGGAAATGCAGATTTTTAAACCTTGGGTCTAGAATTGTTGCAATGGCTGCATGATCGTTTAATTCAATCATCCCATACCTCCTTTTCAGCTCTCTCAATAAAACATCCTTACATTCTTTAACGATAGCGGAGTTTGGAGTGATACTATTCAGTTCTGTAGTTAAGCAATTAAGCATTGGTATAATTTTGGAGATTGTTACATACTTTTGGCCCGATGATTCTCTTGTTACATATTCAAAAGGCTTTAATACAGTTGTAAGCTCATTCAAGGTTTCCATTTCCACTGCACTTGGCAAATTTGGAGCCACTACACTCTCAATTACAATTTCTGATATTACTTTCTTAACTTTAGAAATCGCTCTAACATAAAAAAAGTTGAGTTCCACCTAGTTCTTACATCTGCAATAAGTTTTAAAACTGATCCTGCCGAAACATTATTACGCATTTGGATTTTTCGTAGCTTATCCGACTGCACAACACTATTTTTTATCCAATTAACAATTTCTCGTACTTTTATAACAGCTGATTTAACACTGGGCAACTTTAGTGCCTCTTTAACTACAAGGTTAATAGTATGGGCAAAACACGGTAAATGTTTTTTTTCGCCTAAAGACATTCGTATGGCAGCCAACATTGAACTGGCATTATCTGCATATACAGCAGCACGAATGTTGGTAAGTGGAATATTCCATTTTTTCAAAATATCCAGCAGGTTTTCCGATATGTATTCAGCTGTATGTCGCTCTTTTAATGCACGAGTTGCAAGATAATACATACACATTTGACCATTTTCTACAAAATGTATGGTGACGCCCATGAATCCTACTTCATTCATTGTCTCTGTCCATATGTCCAGCGTTAAACAGAAATTGTCTATGTTGGGTAATTTGGACTTACAAATAGTTATACAAGCTTCGTACTTTTCGGTAGTCATTTTCTTTAAATACTTTGCGCCAGGAACTTTAAAAGTAGGCTCCAGATCTTTTACAAGTCGTAAAAAGCCTTCACCTTCAACTATATTAAATGGACGCATATCTTGACAGATAAAAAATATCAATGCTGGAACAATTCTGTTATACTTCGTACCACCAGCTAAAAATAAAACTCAATTTTAATACATGTAATATTAAATTAAATATTTATATTTTTTTCTTTAACACTAATACTATATGTATTAATATTATTTTGCTAATATTTAATTAAATATCTATTTATTTACCTTTATTAGATGAAATTCGTTCAAACGCATTCTTTATTGAATTGCTCAGACATAGCTCCCTTGCAGTCTCCGAGTCCATACTTGTTAATGTGGTTACACTAGAGCAATCATCACGATCTTCTGAAATTTTCGATGTTGATGCTTGGGGTTGATCATCTTCCATTAAATGCCTTGAGTTGGCCAACACTATTGTATTTTTTGAACTGAAACATAATAACAAAAATTAACACTTGATAGATCGATAATCTTCAAAGTATCGATAATACCAAGTACCAACTCCAACACTACCGCCATTTAACAACACTATTACACTAACAAAAACAAACACATAACCTTAAATTGTTTAAATCGTATACGTATTTATACAAAGGAAATATCTCATCACCGGTCATCAATTATTATTATTCATATATTATTAATATATAGACAAGACAATCACAGTACCACTGCTGCAAAACTATTTTTTATACAAATAAAATAGGTAGGAGTAGGTAGGATTTTTTATTTAACATCTTAGGAAAGCAATCGCAAAAAAAAAGAAAAGTTTAGAATCCTACCTTTCGTTGGACTTATTATTTTCTTTTTTCTGTAATTTGCCTTTGTCCACAGAAATTCCATGAGTTTTAGAATGCTTGAATAAATTCGACGTATTCCCACAATACTTCACAAACTTAAAACACTGTTTACATTTTGCAATTGTTTCGTTTGTTTTGGTAAAATGTGTCCATATTATAGATTTTGGTGGTGCCATGATAACATTGGAATAAACCGATGAATTTGATGATTACAATATAAAATTACTTGTAAACAATCACTTAACACTTTCACAATGGCGGACCGCGGAATGGCGAGATCACAGACTAAGAAGAGATACTACGTATGGCGAGATGATTTGCGAGCGGGTGCGGGTGTTTTCTTCTCTCGCTTTCGGCTCGGGCGGGCTCGGCTGAAGTCGGACGAATTCGGCTAGCCCAGCGCGAGACAACGCGTCACTCACGCCGCCACGCGACGAATACCGGTAACTCGGTAACCTGATTAGCTGACTGTTTTTGCCTCGTTTTTGCTCTCTTAGTTCTGTATGATGCGTTCTCGGTTTTTTTTATTGTATTCGGTTGTTTTGCTGATTCGATTCGATACCAAGTATTTTTGTTTCGATACCGATTATGTATCGCAAAATTGATTCGATACAATAAATACTTGGTATCGAATCAAAAGTATCGAGTACCTACTCGTATTTATTAGTATCGGAATATCCCTACCCTAATAGCATTCTCTCGACTGAACGAACTTGCTAGCTGATGATCAGAATAATTAAATGACAATTCATAATTTTTTAACCAATGTTCTGATACACACAAAATGTCAATGTTACATTCATTTAAAAATAACTCAATTTCTAATTCTTTTCCTATTTTTCCCTGTAAGTTCTGATGCACCAAGTTTATATTAAAATTACAATTTTGTCTAGAAATCTTACTAGGTTGTTGGTGGTAGGCATTAGTATTATTATTTTTGTTTAATAATATACTGCTAGAGTGTGCCTCTGTTGTCCTAGAATCTAATTTAAATTATTTGGAACATATTCCAAGCTCTCAGTTATATATTGATTAGAATAAGAACACTGCTCAATAAAAGCAGTGGTCGGCTTAGCCAATTTTTTGGCTTGTCTTAAAACTATAAAATTGTATAGCCATTTAGCTAAATGTCGAGTTAAAAAATTAGATAAGAAATACTTATCATATGTCAAATTACCTAATCTAGAATTGAAAATATTATTAATGTCCACCACATCTATTTGTGGTAAGGTATTACTTAATACCAAACAATTTTGATTTGTTGCACTACATAGTAGGCTGTTCAGCTTAAACCTAATATAATTTTCCTTACTCTCGTGTGGCAATTTCTTTATATAAGGAAAGGTAAACAAAATAAGTCGACTAACGTTTTCTTTTCTACTTAATGTATTAATATAATCTGTCATTTGTTTTTTGTTTATCTTTCCCCTTCTCCCGACTAAGATAACTATGGTTGTGTTGGGACAGCAAGCAGAATTTATTGCCCGGCTAATTACTTGTTCAAATGATGCCCCGGGCAAACAAGTGCTAATTACTTGCTGACCCACACTTAATTTATTCATAAGTACACTAACGCTATGTCCTATTTCATCACAGTATATATTAACTGGGGCATTGGTCCTATTATAATTATTTTTTGAGGGTTCAGTATGAGCCTTTACCTCTGAACAGGTAACTGAAATGTCAAGATCATGCTGTGAATGATTTACATTTCTGAGACACTGACAGTTATTGAGCAAAGAGTTTACTCGTTCCTCATTGTAGCGTCCCATTTCTATTAAGCCATCCATAGCCGATATATGACAGACAATTTCTTTTTGCGCTAATTCATATTTAATTTTTATTTGTGTTAGGGAACTATGTAGTTCTGTAATTTCAGACTGAAGGCTACATACATCAGCCTCGTAGCTAAGCCTAGTATGTTCCAACTCCTCACAGCAGCCTAATAATTGATCTTTAACTATTTGTTTATTTTTTGATAAATTTTTAAGCTGCTTCATAATTTTTCGGTTTTTTTGTAGCCATTCTTCAGTTTTTCTAATACATTTTTTAACTTTAACATATTTTTTTATCTTCCTTTTACTGTTCATGGTGTGACAAGTCGTTATTGTGTCATCACCAGTCAAGTCAATGGTAGTTAAGTTATTTTTTGAAAGGTCCTTTACACTTCCCAGAAGTTCATCATATAAACTTTGTTTGTTCAATTTTTTTTGAATTAAGTTCACACTCTAGAGACTTAATATATTCCTGAGCATCCTGAAGCTTATTTTTAATATTACAAGTGTCCTCTAGGCATTGTTCATATTCCACTCGGCAATTGTCAAAACTGTCCACAACACTTTGTAGTTCAATGTTACGCTCACAGGTAAGTTCATATTGTTGACTTAATTTGTTAAGTTCTAATTTTAAATCAGCATTTTTTTGCAAAATTAAAAGCATTTCCTGTTCATTCTCATCGCGTTCAGTAAGTAGCCGTTGACATTGCTCCTTTGAGTCCTTTAGCTCCTGGAGAGCAACTCGGAGTTGTTCTTCTGTCCGGCGGGCTACATTAGAACGTGTCATCATTTTGCTAATTTACTTGTTCCTGATATCTGAAACTGAAAACAGATATTATTTAACGGGGTGAAAATATAAAGTGTAAGCGCACCTTCTGCACAATTATAAGTTGTCAGCCCCAAATTTTGTTTCAGTTGTACAGTATGTACACAGGAAACGGTTGAAATTAATGTAGCAAAATGAAGAGATGAAAAGAAAGTTATGTAAAATGAGAGAAAAGGATCAGGAAAGACAGAATAGACAGATTAAAGTAGTGACTGAAATCTGTGTATACTGTACTGAAATATTTTGTAAAACAAAATTATATTTTAATTGAAAAAATTTGAGAATGACAGAGTATGTTAGTTATACTGTTTTAATATACTATATTGTAAGTGTTTCAGAGTGTGTAAGTATTGTTTTTTTTCTTTTTATCATCTGCTTTGCTTTAACATCAGTTAAACCAAGAGAGTGACGATGAAAAGATTGGTAATTTGTTTTAGTTAATAAATGTACTTACATAATATAAGACGAGTAAGACGTGTTTATTTTGAAGAAGTTAAATAAAAGTGAAATCTAAGTAAATCACATCTTTTCTTGCACCTCAATTCCCACAAAATTTGGGGGCTCGTCCGGGATTAAAGGTGCAACTGAAAATGGTGAAAACAGTGAAAATCGGACATTGGCGTCCTCGTGGTGGCGTAAATCGTGTTCGCGTGGAGTGTAAAGGTGGACGTACAACGACGAAGAATTACTAATTTTCACTATCTAGATTGACGAGGAACGACGAGAAAATGCCAAAAGACGCGACGGAACGGCGGAAAAGCCGACAGGAAGATTTTGAGGACGCCCGTACGGATCGCGGGAATAATGGCGGCCTGTTACAAATGACTTCGGATTTAATGCCTACTTTTACCGGCACAGATCCAACATATCCTGCTGCACGATGGATTCAGTAGCTCAAAGACAATGCAAAATATTTGGGTGGTCGCCGCTGCAACAGTTATTGGTAGCTAGAAGATCATTAGCGGGAAATGCGTCGCTGTGGTTGCGAGCAGAACGGCCATTTAAATCTTGGGACGATTCGAAAGCGGCTATAAGTAAGGAATTTCCGGACAGCGTAGATGTGAAGGCAATTCACGAGACAATGAGTCGCAGAAAAAGAAAAGATAACGAAAGTTGCATAGATTACATGTTGGTAATGAAAGAGTTAGGCAAGAGAGGGAAAATGCCGAATTATGTAGCTATAAAGTACATTATAAAAGGAATACAAGACATCGAATCAAACAAAAGCATGTTATATGGCGTTACGTCGTATGGTGATCTAAAAGAAAAAATAAAAATATACGAAACTATCAAAAGCAAGATGGCCATGCAGCGAAATTATTCCGAATCACCTAAGCAGTTACAGAAGAAAAAGCCAATACGATGCTACAATTGCGGAGAACTAAATCACGCGTCATACAATTGTCCAAACAAAAATCGTGGTTTAAATTGCTTTAAGTGCAACGAGTTCGGCGCATATTCGAAGAGGCTGATACTATACGAAGAAAAGGATGGACAAAGCCGAAGGTACGTTCGGAACACATCGGAGCGCTTCGGGCAGACGTCACGATTCAATCCTGAAGTTCGTCAAAGTCAAGTTGACAGCCAGAAACATGGCGGCGAAAAGCAAAATATTATGATTGGAGAAGTTGGCAGCACTAAACACATAAGCAAAATATTTTTATATTTTGCTATTTATTTTACTTCTATATTTTTCCGTGGGAAAAATATAGAAGCTTTGATTGATTCTGGAAGCGACGTCAATTTAATTTCATCGGAATTGTATAATACTACCGTCCGACTATGACGCCAAAGAGTTTGAATTTAACTGGATTGAGACAATCGTTAGTGGTGATGACGGTGGGAAAATGTTATTTAGATATAATTATGGACGACAAGTGCTATGACTGTGTACTGTTTTATGTCGTTAGTAAAGATTGTTTACCATACGATGCAATTTTTAAATAATGTAACTATGATAATGAAAAATGGAGTGGTAAAATGTTTCCCTCAGTGTGATGAATGGATGATGTGTATGCTTAATGATGTGTGTATGACTAATTCTGTTTTAGGTTTCATGTCCAACTCTCATCTTAGGCAAAATATGTGTAAGCTGATTGAGACCTATAACCCGCAACAGCGAAAGGAAGTTCCTATACAATTAAAATTTGTACTTAAGGATGATATTCCTATGGCACAGCGGCCTAGAAGGCTGTCACTCAAAGAGCAAGAAATTGTGGAGGAACAGATAAAGGAATGGTTGGATAAGAAGATAATTCGGGTAAGTTTTTCTGAATATTGAAGGCCTGTAGTACTGGTAGGGAAGCGAGATGGATCGACACGGGTGTGTTTTGATTACCGTGCACTGAACCAAAAAATTATAAAGGATGAGTTTCCACTACCTATTATTGAAGACCTTATAGATAAACTTAAGGACGCTAACATATTTAGTGTACTGGATTTGAAAAATGGGTTCTTTCATTTGAAAGTTAGTGAAGAGTCTATACCCTATACATAATTTGTCACTCATCATGGGCAGTATGAATTTTTGAGGGCACCCTTTGGATTGTCCGTTTCTCCAAAAACCTTTATGAGATTTGTTTCTGTAATCTGCCGAGATCTTATAAGTCAAGGTATTGTGTTGATTTTCATCGATGATATTCTGATTCCAGCCAAAAGCGAAGAAGAAGCGGCTTACCGCTTAGAATTAGTACTTAATATAGCTTCAGACTATGGTCTAGAAATAAATTGGAAAAAGGCTAAACTTATGCAGCATCAAATAGAATATTTGGGACATTTAATTAAGAATGGTGAGGTGCAACCAAGCCCAGACAAAACTGAGGCAGTGTGTAGGTATCCTCCCGAACCTAAAAATATTAAACAAGTACAAAGGTTTGTGGGTTTGACCTACTATTTTAGAAAATACATTGATAATTATGCTTCAATAGCTAGGCCCTTAACGGATTTATTAAAGAAAAAATGTTCTTTTAACTTTGGTGCTAATGAACGTGTAGCATTCAACACTTTAAAATGTAAATTGTCTTCAAAGCCTGTACTAAAGATTTTTAATTCTGGTAAAGCATATGCAGCCGTGCTGCTGCAGTTACATAAAGACGGGTGGCATCCAGTTTATTACAATATGAGTAAGAGAACTAATGAAGCAGAGCAAAAATATTCTAATTATGAGCTAGAGGCATTATTTGCATGTTGTTAATTTCAAAATTGTTACCGACTGTCAAGCATTCGAACAAACCTTAAAGAAAAAGGATTTATCAGCCAAAGATGGGTACTTTTCTTAGATCAATTCGATTTTAAAGTTGAGCATCGTCTCAGTTCTAGAATGAGGCATGTGGATGCGCTAAGCAGAGATAATTATCAAATGTTGGCTATTAACAGTCTTCATGAACAGTTTAAAAGAGCTCAAGTAAAGGATGATGGAATTCAAGCTATACGAGAGTTGTTACAAAAAGGTTCGTATCTTGATTATTGGTTAGATAATGAGATATGATTTTATTACACGGCCAAAAGTTCGCGGTAATAAGCCGGCCACTCACACTGTTTAGGGGTCAACTTCTTGCTAAAGAAAGCAAGTGGGACCCAATTTCCGTTAACCAACTGTTGGAGGCAAGCACCGACATGAAGGCTTGATGCATCGGTAAACAAACCTAAGGGTGCATCAGCAACAGGATGGTGAAGGATTGTCGCGTCTGAAAGGCTTTTCTTACAGTCCTCGAAATTCTTCAGCAGTTCAGGCGTCCAGGGATATGCTTTGGAACCCTTACTCTTGGTAGCGGCCAAAGTCTCGATAAGCGGAGCCTGAAATTTTGCGGCGTCAGGGATAAAACGCCTGTAGTAATTGAGCATGCCAAGAAACCTGCGCATTCCTTGGGCATCCTCAGGAGGCTTAAAATCTATCAGGGACTGAATACGGTCCTGGGGTGGGCGCGTGCCATCGGCGCAAATGGAATAGCCGAAGAACACTACCTCGCTGGCGCCAAGGACGCACTTGGACGGGTTTAAAATCACTCCATATTCTTGGAGGCGTCCAAACAGAGTGCGTAGGTGCTTCTTATGAGTAACCTCGTCTGGTGAAAAGACCAAAATATCATCGATATATGGAAAACAGAAATCGAGACCCCGTGTGACCTCATCGATAAATCTCTGAAAGGTCTGACCAGCATTACGAAGACCAAAGGTCATGTAAGGAAATTCGAAGAGGCCAAACGGAGTCACGATGGCCGTCTTCGGAATATCGTCCTTAAAGACGGGAATCTGATGATAGGCTTTCACCAGGTCGAGGGTACTGAAAATTTTGGCACCAGAAAGATTGTGCGTAAAATCATTGATGTGACGAGCCGGATACTTGTCCGGGATTCAAGCCCCGGTAGTCGCCACAAGCCATCCTTCTTGAGCACCATCTGCAAAGGAGCGGCCCATTCACTTTTAGATGGCCTTGCGATCCCGCATTTCATCATGTCCTAAAACTCCTTTTTGGTAGAAATAAGTTTGTGTGGAGCCAAACGGCGAGGACGATACGATACAGGAGGACCATCAGTAGTTTGGATGAAATGGACGGTGTTGTGCTTCACAACTCGGGGTAAGCCAGGAGGACGTATGATCTCAGGAAACTCAGCGAACACCTGTGTAAAAACTGATTCGTTGCAGGCTACAGCCTTGACACTGTCCTGTGAAACCTGAGCCGTGACAGCAGACACAAATAATTTAGAATTCCCGTCGACAAGACGCTTAAGTCGGCAATCTGGCAAAAGGTTATAGTAACTAAGAAAGTCAGAACCAATGATAGGAGTACTAACGTCAGCGATGACAAAATTCCAATGGAAGTAGCGACGAAGGCCCAAGTTCAGATGCATGGAAATATTTCCGTACGTCTTGATTGAGCTACCGTTTGCAGCGCTGAGGTTGTACTCATTATCAGTAAACCGATCTTTAAGAAGCCGCCGAGGGAAACAGCAGAGGTCTGAGCCAGTGTCGATGAGGTACTGGTGCTTAGACTTCTGATCAGTGACAAAGAGTCTAGTCTGGCGGCTGGGATTGTTACCAAACAATCAGTGGCCGCCTCTACTGACTGTTGCTGCCATTTCCCTGCGGCGCTGACCAGCTGCAAGGTTGGATGCATTTGGCTGCCTTGGTGTTGAATTTTTTATGGTACCAACACATTTTTACGGGAGCACCAGGTGTCGAAGTGTGAGAGCGACGACCAGCAGATGCGTTGCGGCTGCGTGAACGTCCAGGCCTCTGGTGAGTTAAGGAAGCAACCTGCTTACTTAGCTCGTCAACCCTTGCCAGAAGTGTATTGAACACAGTAGAAGAAAATGATGAGGCCGGCGAAGAGCAAGAAAAAACTTTGCTTGGCCCGGCAATCTCAATGACCTTGTCGGCCAGGTCTGCCAGTTTCTCCAGAGTCAGGTCAGTCTGTGAGACAAAAATAGCCTGTACTTGCTGGGGTAGGCGTTGTCACGGGGTAGGTCCCTGGGTCCTTAAAGATTTAAAATGAAATGAAACCCGGAGACCCGTGATCAAAAAATATATTAGAGTAAGTTTATAATTTTAATATTACCAGATTATTTAATATTTTGCCCTTGAGAGTATACGGTAGTGAGGGCGTGAGCCCTAGTTAAACAAGGTCCTTCGGTCCCAGGCTGGTACTCTCCTAGCTGTGAGTGGAGGCGTAGTCGGCTCGGAGAGGAAGTGACGGCGGCCAGGGTCCAAAACAGGCAGGATGAAATTTGACGGCAGCCACGAACTTTACAGCAGCCACGTCGAAGAATTGGGGCCTCGAGCATCCACCAAATAGGCCAACTCAAACCTTGAACCCTGGAACGCGCCATCGGAACAATTATGGTCGGTTCCGAAATTGCCGAGATCATCCACTATAACCGCAGCATATATGGGAAGTACCAAATGCGTAGAAGTGCAGCCGTGGGTGATCTCGATCAGAACGGAGATTACAAATGAAGCGATTTAAATTTAAAATACAAATTATAACGTTAAGAATTTTTTATAAAATATGTGAGGGTATGACATGGAAAAAAAGTGATGCAATTTACAATGATCTTGCAAAATCAGAAAAACCACAGCTATGTAAAAGAAAGATAGCAATCCATGTAGTGAATAATAACATTAATTAATATGATTCAATTGTCATGATTTTTATTTTATGTGTGGCAATACCAGTATATACCTGGCAACACCGTTCGAATCCCACCACCCGTTTGTTGCAGGTGGTAGGGGGTTCGAATGGTGGGGTAGAGATGGGCAGTCGGGTTGATCAGGCATTCGAGAAGCAGATACGAACAAGGGCACTCGGTTAAAATACTACACTGT
The DNA here is from genome assembly GCF_905147365.1 of Aricia agestis. Classification (NCBI taxonomy): domain Eukaryota; kingdom Metazoa; phylum Arthropoda; class Insecta; order Lepidoptera; family Lycaenidae; genus Aricia; species Aricia agestis. Next base: position 19,567,406 of record NC_056408.1, on the reverse strand, counting down.
TATTCTGCCCAAATTGAGTATCGAATTTACTGATAGTGAAAATTAAATTTATAATTATTGGAGACTGAAGTTTTATTAAACTTCAGAAGCGGGATAAGAAACCCCCAGGTTACGCTCACTATTAACCTTGTTAGTTGTTATAATTTATTTGATTTAGAATTTGACAATTAGTAATATGAAATAATATAATTTTATCGTTTTAAAGTTTCAACAAAAGTTATTCGAAAAACACGTTACTGAATAGAATACACTACCACGCACCACAGTTAACATCATTATACATTTCACTCGGTCGACTCAACTCTTCGACAGGGAACATTACATTTTAACATCATTACACATTTCACTTGGTCGAGGCAACTCTTCGACAGTGAACATTACATTTTAACATCATTACACATTTCACTTGGTCGAGGCAACTCTTCGACAGTGATCACCACATTACATATTTTATACAGTGATGCGCATTACACTACGCAAATCACTTTTCATTTTATATCATACTTAAAAGCCTTAAAAGAAGTTATTATAATTAGGTAGATATTAAATTCATGAAACATTTCACAATTATTGTTTTGCTAATGGATAACTTTCAACATTTCTAACGCAAACAATATTCAAAGTTAACTAATGTCACATAATATATTGTTTGGCATGAATAGTTTATATTGTGGTTAATTAAAATTGTTTTCTTAATAAAGTGATCTTTAAGTGAATGATTACTTCGTGTTGGATGATTTGATTAAGATCAAGTTTTATTTATTTTTGATCGTTTTTCAAAAACTAGTTCCGTTAAGGAAACTGAACACTAGTAAAATCCAGTTGTATTTAAAGATAAGATAAGGATAAGATAAGGACGTTATGAAAATGCATTTTATAACTTCACATTCACCATATTTGATACCAAATAAACTACCTACATTTAAACTTACAATTTTAATTTACTTAATTATTCTTAGGTAGGTACATATATATTAAAACTGAACCAAATAAGTCTCATATAATTGAGTTGGAGTAATTTGTAATGGATATAATTTTGACTTATATAAATTCTCTTGAGGTAATTAAATGCATTATAAATACATCTGTCCAGACTAGTGTTTATCCTCATCACTGGAAGCAGGCTATAGTAAAGCCTATACCTAAAGTCACTAATCCGGTTGCAATAAAGGATCTTCGGCCTATTAGTATTCTGCCCTGCCTCTCCAAAATCTTGGAAAAGGTGGTGTGTGAGCAATTGTCAGACTACCTGGAAAAGAATAACTTATTACCAGAGACACAATCGGGCTTTAGGAAAGGTCGGAGTACAGTGACTACGTTGCTTAATGTTACCGTTAATGTTGATAACATCTTGTGTGCTCAAGACAGGGGTCAATGCACTCTGCTAGTCCTATTGGATTTCACGAGGGCATTTGATACCATAAACATAAATATATTGCTATCAAAATTAAGGTATTATGGCTTTGACGATGCTACAATAAAATGGTTTAATAGTTACCTCAGTGATCGTCGCCAGTGTGTTCAGGTCTCTCTTAGTGATGGTTCTGTTGTGTTATCTGAGAGTTTGGATGTAGAGGATGGAGTCCCACAGGGTTCGAATTTAGGCCCTTTGCTGTTTATACTATATATAGCAGATCTAAAAAACCATATAAAGCATTGTAAGTTTGATTTCTATGCCGATGATACTCAAATTTATATATCCTGTAAGCCATGTGATATTGAAAAAACAATTTTATTACTTAATGAGGATCTCAATAGCATAGTGATGTGGGCCCAAAAAAACAGTTTATGTCTTAATCCTGCTAAATCAAAATATCTGATCTGTGGCTCCGTTACACAAATCAGACATTTAAATCCTATTACTCCTGTGATTATGAATGGTGCACCCATTGAACGTGTGTATGTGGCACGTAATCTGGGTTTACAAATGGATTGTAATCTGCGGTTTCAGGAACATATAACCAGTCTGGTTAGTAACTCCTTCTACAGGCTCAAGATACTATACAGAGCAAGATCATATCTATCGACAGAAATGCGTATCCGTCTTGTTGAGTCGTTAGTGCTGTCAAAACTTAACTACACAGACGTTGTATATGGTCCACGTTTAGTGTGTGAGAATGACGTTACCAAATGGTGCGGTCGGGATAAGATGGCCGATTTTAATATGGCCGTGTCTGGCGATTTGCGGAAATGTCTTTACTTTATTAAGCAAATAATTAATTTAGGGTTTAGGTGGACTGTATTTCGAAGGAGAACTGGTAATCGCCAGCTCTTAATATGAGCGATATTGCTGGAAGAAGGAAAAGGAGAAAGCACGCTACCTGAGAGTTGATGACGCCGACCTCGTCTCTTCTTCAATTGTCTTCGGATGTGGTTTTACTGCACTTCACAAATCACTATCACTCATCTATAGTTTATAGTTATTAGCGAGCGCGCTCGATGCGGATAAAAGCACAGGATTAAAGTTATTAGCGGATATATCGCCCGAGGAGCGAGCGGACGCGGCTAGCGACGGTTTTCAAGAGACAATGCATAATGCATTCTCCTCGGGGGTTGATTCGTCAGCGCAGGAGCTTGCAGATCACGCCACTTGTCTTGACCAATCAGTAGCGTGCATACGGCGTCAGTGGAAAAGGATGGGGAATATCGCTCAATTTGAATTAAAATGTATAAGACATAATAGCGGAATACAGATGGCGCTAACATTCCCCCGGCCTTAAAGGGTTACCTTTAAAAAAGACTGAAAAATAGTAGTATATTTCTGAAGTAAGTAAACTACCGCATTACCGTCAATTTACTGAATTATAACTAACCTACAAACTAAAGGAAGGAGATCTAGGTTACAACTAGATCTCACTGGGTAGGTAATGGACAGAGACGTACAACAGGGCGCACGTAGCTTCCCTTCGCGGTCTTACTCACAACGCGAGTTGTACCATCTTTAGCGGTATGTAACTTTTCGATGACACCTAGTGGCCAAGAAAGCGGTGGTGAATTGTCATTAATGATAATAACTAACGTTCCTTCCCGTATAGGCGAAGCAGGACTACTCCACTTACATCTAGTCTGCAGCTTATGTAAGTACTCTAAACGCCAGCGCCGCCAAAATGACTGCACGAGCTTGTCGAGCAGTGTATGTCTTTGAAGCATGTTAGATGAATGTGCTTCAGGAGCGGGTAGTGACGACAATGGCACTGTGTTTAGGAAGTGCGCAGGAGTTAAAGCAGAAGGCTCAGCGGGATCGCTGCTCAACGTAGTAAGCGGACGCGAGTTTATCAATGCCTCGACTTGAGCGAGGACAGTTAAAAGTTCCTCGTAAGAAAGAATTTGTTGACCTATAACCTTAAAGAGGTGCCTTTTTATTACCTTAACCATGCTCTCCCAGCATCCCCCGAAATGTGGAGAGGCAGGCGGAATAAATTTCCAATCAATGTGATTGGTCAAAAGTTCGTCTTGAAGACGTGTGCGGTATTCTTCATTTAGAAATTTATATAAATCGCGTAAGTACGAATTAGCGCCCACGAAACAAGTGCCGTTATCAGAGTACAAGCACTGTATAGGGCCGCGGCGCGAAAGAAAACGTTTTAGTGCGGCTAGAAAAGACACCGTGCTCAAATCCGTCGCAATCTCAATATGCGTAGCGCGCGTTGTTAGGCATGTGAATATGCATAACCAAGCCTTACGACCTTTAACACCTCGACCACGTATCGGAGTGTACTGTAGAGGTCCAGCATAATCGCAACCGGTAAATGTGAACGCCTTATCTACCTGGTTCACGCGTTGGCTAGGAAGGTCTGCCATAAGAGGATAAGTTGGACGCGGACGAAATCTAAAACACGTGTTACATTTATGTATTATCTGGCGAATGGTTCGCCGAGCAGCTAAAATCCAGTACTTTTGCCTGAGTAAGGACATAAGTAGCTCTGGACCGGCATGAAGATGCCTTTTGTGATAAAATTCTACAAGAAGATCGACTACATGATCATGACGCGGAAGAATGCACGGATGCTTATAGTTATAAGGCTCGTCTGAATTTGACAAACGACCACCGACGCGTATTATACCGTTCTCATCGAGAAACGGTTTAAGTTTAAGAAGAGCGGGGGAAACATGTAAGTTATTTTTTAAACTTTGAATATCATTATTAAAATGAACAGCCTGTACGGATAATAATAATTTGCGTTCTGCGTATTCCAGATCGGATATTGAAACAAAAGTTCCTTTAGGTAGTTTCCTAAGAAACCTGCAGACATAAACGATGACGCGTAACAACTTAGACCAAGATGATATGCGCTGTGCGAGTGTATAAAACGGGGAATGCGCAACATCAACGACCACGGGATGAGAGACAATTTTTTGCTCGGGTACGTCCTCAACTTCTGTATTCTCTCTATAGGGTTCAATGGGCCACTCTGACGGATCATGGCTAATCCAGGGTGGACCACGTTTCCATAAGGGATGATCGAGAAGGGCCATTGGAGGGATTCCACGAGACAGGCAGTCAGCGGGGTTTTCAATACCCGGGACGTGATTAAAACAAGTGGGGGGAACAAACTCTATAAGTTTGGTAATGCGATTGGCGACAAAAGTCTGCCAGCGATGCGGAGAAGAATAAATCCAAGCAAGTACTATCTTGGAGTCAGTGAAAGCGAAAATATTATTAATGGGGTAGTGGGCCGAAACTGTGTCCTTGACCTTGCGAAGCAATGGGCATTGTCCAAAAAAAATCACATGTACTTTTTATATTTTTTTTCGTTAAAAAAGGGTATTTTAAGAATATAAATTAAATAATTTTGAAATTCATTGGCTAGTTTTTTCTCAATAAATTTTTAAAGTTTCGCTCTGACGTCATCATCGGCCGCCAATCGACCTCTGCATATGTTTTAAATTTCCTTTCAATCTTATTTATAATGGCTGGTTCGTCAAATGCAAGTTCTCATTATGTGAAAGCTGATACGAGAAGCTTACCAAAGGTTCGAAACGTAATGTTGGTCGAATTTATTGCTAATTTAACGCCATTAAAGGTCAAACAAAGGTTAAACGTATTTGTTCAAAAATATAAGTAACTAATGGGTATTTTTTTCGTTTATATACAGAAAAACGATCACTGACCTTATTCCTCGAAATGTTTTTGTAATGAGCAAAATTAAAAAAAAATGGACAATCCCCATTGTGACAGCAGAAGGGCTGCACACAATTCAAGTCTTGCAATCGAAATGGTTTTGACTGGCGAGACTTTAGACTTGGCACAAACTAATTGCACAGAATAGTTACAGCCATTGCGGACTTGCATATACACTACTCCGCCGTAAGCGCTTTCGCTAGCGTCAGCGAAACCTATTAAATTAACACTGCATCCATCCACTAATCCTAAGTGACGCGGTATAATAATTTGATTGAGCTTGGGAAGCTCGCTGCAAAACTGCTTCCAGGCTGCGACTATATGTTTAGGAGGTGCGTCATCCCACTCACACTTTGCCAACCAAAGCTCTTTTATCAAGAGCTTGGCGTACAAAATGGTGGGAGCCACAAAACCCATTATGTCCCAAAGTCGAGCTATTGTGGACAGCATTATGCGTTTGGTACACTTCGCATCAGGCAGTGCGACGTCAAAGCGAAAACTATCTTGCGATCTGTCCCAGCGCAAGCCAAGGACCTTATGCGGAATGGACTTATCGAACTCAATGTCCGGTGAAGCCTTATGAGAATCAGATAAGTGTGCGAGAACCGCCTTTGAATTACTCGTCCATTTGACAAGATCAAATTGGCCTCGCTTGAAAAGCTGAATAAGCTCTTCACAAAGCGAAATTGCGCGCGGAGTGTCTATAACGCCACAAACGATATCGTCCATAAATAAAGACTTAGAAGCTGCTAACGCAGCAGCGGGAAAATCATCACCTTCATCAGCAATCAGTTGACGCACAACTCGTTAGGCGTGATATGGACTGGACCTAAGTCCGAAACAAACGCGGTTAAATTGGTAAACCGTTATAGGTTCATCATTACTAAAGCGGTAAAATATACGCTGGAATCTACGGTCAGATTCGTGAACGCCTATATTAAGAAACATTTGTCGACAATCAGCTGACAAAGCAATTTTGAAAAGACGAAAATTTATTATTATGTTAAATAAATCACCCTGTAGATTCGGTCCAGTATGCAAAATATCATTGATAGACTGGCCCGATGTAGTCCGACAGCTAGCGTCTAAAACTACGCGGAGTTTAGTGGATATTTTATCTTCGCGAACTACACCGTGATGCGGAATATAATATGCGGGAACGCAGTCAGCGTTATCACTCACAACTGGGCTCAAAAAATATTTATCGATGTAGTCACGAATAACGTCATTATAAGCGCGGCGTAAGTTAGGTGACGAATTCAGTTTTCGTTCTAAACAATGAAAACGTCTGAGAGCGACGGCGTACGAATCGCCTAGCGAATAAGGGTCACCACAAAATGGTAACGCGACTATATACCTACCACTGTTATCGCGAACAGTAGTAGCGCGGAAATGTTCTTCACACTCGAGGTCCTTATGACTCATCGAGGGCGGCGCGGAAATCTCTTCAAGCTCCCAAAATCGCTTTACGAGAGAATTAATGTTATTTTCTTGAAGAACAGAACAGCAAGACGTAGTATAACGAGAACTATGTGACGTAGGCACGGCGCCCATAATCACATAACCGAAAACCGTCTCAATAGCGGGAGGTAAATTATCTTGCTCACTGCGTACTATGTTAGGTAGCAGTAAGTGCGGGAATACTGCAGCTCCGATCAAAATATCGATATTACCCGGAAGCGCAAAATCTAAATCTGCGAGAGGCAATTTCTCGAGATGAGTAAGTGCGGATACGTCCACATGAGCGTTCGGCAACATGTCCGTAATATTATCCACTATAAGCGAGGAAACATTAAAATTAATATTATTATTAAGGCGCGAATATATTCTAATATCTACGGAACCCTTACACGGTTTTTCCGAGCCACCGATTCCTGAAACTATTAAATTACAATTTTTCATTTTATTCCATAGTCCGAGACGTCGGAAACAATGGGAAGTAATAAAACTACTTTGCGACGCGCTATCTAGTAAACAACGCACGATTATCGGTGATCCACTCGTATCGTAAACAATAGCTTGCGCGGTGGCTAGAAGTATAGTACTGTTTGTGGTCTGCCGCGCGGTCACGTGCGTGCGCGCCGGCAGCGCGACGAATGTGCTACACAAAGATACTTCCGGCTGGGAATTTCTATCACTAGGCGCAGTGCACCCGGGTGCAGCGTTATCGCGATGACCTTGACCGCTAGAAACTGGATTGTTATTTATGTTGCGCGGCGAATTTTTATTAAAATGCAGTAATGTATGGTGACGCTGGTTACACACACGACACTTGGATGTGCTTGAACAATTGCTTATCTTATGTTTTAAACTTAAACAATTAACACAAGCTTCATTATCCTTAACATATTTAAATCGAGCGGTCGGAGTCAAGTTATTAAAAGCGGGACATTTAAAAAAGTGATCGTGCACAATGTTGTTGCACATACATTTAAGTAAACTATTATTATTATTGATAGATTCTGAACATGTTAAGTACGACTGCGGATTTGGAGCGGAATTACCGCCTCGTAGTTTATTCGAACTATGTTTACCGATATTACGAGATGAAATATTATATGAAATATTTTGTGTATTAAGAAATATTCGAGACTGATCTCTTATAAAAGAAATGAAACTATCGAGTGTAGGTATTTTGTTATTACGCTCCGTCATTTCGAACGCACGTATAGTGTCTCGGTCGAACTTTTTCAAAGCGAGTTGTAGCAATATGAAATCTGAAAGGTCGTCTAATTTTAAGTTTTTTAAAGAGTTTACTGCAGTGACAAAGTTATTCATAAATAATTGGAAACTAGAAACTGACGCGGGTCCAGACAATTTAAGATTTAAAGCTTGATCTAAGTACGTAGATGCGAGGATGCGAGTATCCTGATACCTATCAAGAAGCGATTGGAATATTATTTGATAATTCTCAGCATTTGGTGTAACTCCTGCGAACACGGTCCGCGCCTTCGGCGACAGTTTACCTAATAAATAGTACAATCTGTCAGCGTCGGTCAGAGAGCCATTATCGTGCACAGTAGATTTAAAACTTGCATAAAAAAGCGGCCAATTGCATATATCACCGTCGAATGACACGAGCTCGATCGCAGGCAGCCTCGGCTGCATACGTACTGTATCGATGCGTGCCGCGTCGCTGGGCTTAGCGTAGTTACATTCCAAACGTGATTGTACGCGTTTAATAACGCAATACAGTTCTTCAAATGACATGTATGCTTGATAATCTAGTTGGGAATCAGGATTTAAAGAAAGTAATTCGGCGTTATAGTCGTCCAACAATTTATGAAAATTAGTTCTAATTTCCTCTATCGTCATGCAAGAACTGAGAAATAATTCCTTATCAGCTTCGCATGACTCAGCGGTTTTCGAGCGATCGTAAATGTTTTGAATGCGCTCAAATAAAACGTTACGCTTAGCTAATAACATCGCTAACTCTTTGTTATTCAAAACAGACTGTTTGTCTTGTTTCGACACTTTCGACATTTTTAAATGTTAATATTCTATTAACGACCTTGTGAAACAAAATCTAAGTATTTAAGTACCTAAGTATTTATTAAAATGTGCGAAAAGATTAAATACTTGAGATTGCGGGAGTATAAACAAATATTATGCGGTTTTTAAATACGTACAAATTACAGCGAGCAATTTGGCGGTAAAATATTAAGTACCTACTTGTATGGAAGTAAGGTACGCGATGCGGTGCGGGGTATAATATAATCCTGTGACTTTAAATGCGGGAAAAGATAATGCGGAAAAATAATAGATGCGGGGAAATATTTAAAGTAAATTGCGGTAATGCGTAATGCGATAGGTATGCGGTATGCGGTAATTGTAATTTATTAATTATAAAAGGCAACACTTTAGGCGGTTTAAATGAAGCGCTTGAAATACGGAATTTGCTAGCGACACTATACTTAATGTTGAATTAATATTATGGATGTCCGGCTCGTAATGGACCAAAAATTATGTGTGAGAATGACGTTACCAAATGGTGCGGTCGGGATAAGATGGCCGATTTTAATATGGCCGTGTCTGGCGATTTGCGGAAATGTCTTTACTTTATTAAGCAAATAATTAATTTAGGGTTTAGGTGGACTGTATTTCGAAGGAGAACTGGTAATCGCCAGCTCTTAATATGAGCGATATTGCTGGAAGAAGGAAAAGGAGAAAGCACGCTACCTGAGAGTTGATGACGCCGACCTCGTCTCTTCTTCAATTGTCTTCGGATGTGGTTTTACTGCACTTCACAAATCACTATCACTCATCTATAGTTTATAGTTATTAGCGAGCGCGCTCGATGCGGATAAAAGCACAGGATTAAAGTTATTAGCGGATATATCGCCCGAGGAGCGAGCGGACGCGGCTAGCGACGGTTTTCAAGAGACAATGCATAATGCATTCTCCTCGGGGGTTGATTCGTCAGCGCAGGAGCTTGCAGATCACGCCACTTGTCTTGACCAATCAGTAGCGTGCATACGGCGTCAGTGGAAAAGGATGGGGAATATCGCTCAATTTGAATTAAAATGTATAAGACATAATAGCGGAATACAGATGGCGCTAACATTTAGCATCAGGAACAAAAAGACTAGTACAAAGAGTTCAAAATGCTTGCGCCCGTTTCTGTTTCGATATTCTACCTAGAGGCCATGTAACACCCTTCCTGAACGAACATTCTATGTTAAAAATGAAACATCGGAGAAAACTCCATCTGGCTTGTCTCTTATTTGGTGTGTTAAAGCATAGGGAGCCTGTATATCTGTATGAAAAACTTTCACGAACGACCAGCCTTAGGTCTTGCGGTTCAAGGCAATGTTCAGCTCAATTAGCCGTTGAGAAACACCAGACAGCATCATTCAGGGGCAGTTTTCGTTACTCGGCTACTAAATGTTGGAACAATATACCTCCGCCTATTAGAAATTTAAACAGCCTAGCATCTTTCAAAAAACAACTAAAAAACTTTCTGTTACATGAACAAAAAGCACAGAAAAACTTGCGCCAAGATATAAGTGTGATATAGGTGTTTCGCGATGATTATCTCTGGCTTATGGCTATCACAGATTTAGGTTTAATATACTGGCTATTATTTTCTACGTTGTTAGATTCGATTGGCATCCCATTTTTCCTTGTTTTTTCTAATTATGTTATGTACCTATCCGGTTTCATATAACTAGGATAGTAACACCACTCTTTCAAAATTAATAATTATACACTATGACTTATATTATTGTTATTATTCTGTTATGACTTATAATATACCAAACTTTATAGAATGCTATTAACGCTACGCATAAATTATGGTACGGTTACATATTTTATTGTATGAATTGTGTTTGGATTGTGTTGAATGTTGATATCTTCCTCGCCTTCTTTCATAAATAAGACTTTTGTCCATTTTTTTATAATTTTTTTTTTTCTTTCCTTCACAGATGCAAAGTGTTTTCTCTATGGAATGTTTAAATGATATATTTTTATGATTGATGGAGTAATATTAATGCTTAATAATTAATTATTAATACTAATGTTTAATTAATTTTATTTATTGTATTGTTATTAAAATTGAATTAGTTAATTTCATATTATTGTTATAATTTTATAGTAAATGTTGATAATTGCATGTTTATCTGATTCTTTGTTATTTTTTATTGAAATAATGGAGACTTGGGAAGTCGGGACGGCTGTGAGGTCACGGAATGGGTCAAGCGGAAGACCGGCGTTGGATACCTGCTAGGTGTGCCAACACTGCCGAGCTTGGTCCAATTTGCGGCTGATTTGCGGCTGACTTTCATTTTTTTGTAATTTTCTTGGAAATAAAAATTATTGGTTAGATTGATTAAAGTGAACTAGGTTTGTTCGCTAGATACTTGGATTAACTAGGTCTGTTTGCTGGATACTTGGGCGACCTCGGTTTGTTCGCCGGATACTTGGGTGAACTAAGTCTGTTCGCCGGATACTTGGGTGAACTAGGTTTGTTCGCCGTATATTTTATTAGACTAAGTTTATTAGCTGGATGTACTTGAGTGAACTAGGTTTGTTCACTGTTTGTTAGTGAACTGTGATATCTATAAAATAATTAAATTCAATTTGAGTGGACCAGTTTGTCTGCATATTTTGCGAAAGTATCAAAATATTTATTTTAAATTATTGGTGTAAAGTTACCTGAGCAAATAATTTTATTTCGATAACTTAATTCTGGTTGGCTAAGTAACCCTGGATATTAGGAATTACTTTGAGATGGTTTACTCGTATGTTTTAACAAATCAATTGCAGGGATGCCGCGACAATTAAGTGAAGGAGGTACACCTCCAACGACACCACCAAGGAATAGACGAAGGAAACGGCGTCGTTTAACGTCTAGTTCGTCGGAGGAGGAACCCTCTCTACCGCGTAGAAAATCAAGGAGACTTACTACAGACGATGTGCTAAAACTTTTAGCTAACTTTAAAGGGGATCAAGGTACTGGAATGACCCATCGAATAGAGCTCAGACTATAGAAATTTGGTTGAAGAAGGTAAACGAATGTGCTAGAATTTATGGATGGAATGAAGCCCAGATTGTACACTTTTCGTTACAAAAATTAACTGGACTAGCCAAAAAGTGGTTTGAATCTCTACCGACAGTAGTTTATACGTGGAGTGAGTGGCAGGCAAAGCTTATCAAAGCGTTTCCTAGCGAGGAAAATTATGGACATCTTCTGGAAGAAATGTTAAATCGAACTTCGCGTCGTGATGAAAGTTTTCGTGAGTACTTTTATGATAAGCTTAGTTTATTAAGTAGATGCGAGATAACTGGCAAGAAAGCAGTAGATTGTAATAGTTCATGGATTAAGTGAAGGTTCAATTAAAAGTGGTGCTCAGACTCTTGATTGTCAAGAACCAGAAGGACTTTTAAATTTCCTTTGTTCCCAACGGTGGCAACCACAACAGTTTAATCATCCTAAAGGTCAAGATAGAGGTAACCAAAGATTTGTGCATAGGAATGTTGCAAGTTCATCAAATAGTAGTGTAGCCAAAAATAGTAATATTACCTGCTACAATTGTCGTGCGAAGGGTCACCCCTATTATAAATGCCCCAATCAGATTGTTAAGTGCAAGCGTTGCTTTAGAGTCGGTCATGATAACAATGATTGTAAGCTCACCCCTGTACAACGTTTAGTGCATACAACAAACCAAAATGATTCGTCTTCTGAAAAGAAAACTTTAAAGATCACTGTTTCCGACAAATCTAATAATAAGTTTATAAAACGGTCATTAGTTAATGATAGAGTATGAGGTGTACATAGATTTTGGAAGTGAGTGTAGTCTTATACGTCAGAGTGAAGCCGAAAATTTACAGTTACCTAAAAATTACGACGGTATTCCAATTGTTAAAGGTTTTGGTAATTCTTGTATCCGACCGTTATACAAATCACACGTTACAATTAAGATTGATGATGTTGAAGCCTTTATAGACGTTCTGGTAATTGCTGATGAGTTTATGCCAACCTCACTAATAATAGGACAAAATTTCACTGAATTGCCCTTTTTAACTGTTTTAAAAGATAGTATCCAATTACATTTTTATAAGAGTCCGTCTTGCGATGTTTTTGAATCGGAAGTTATTTTGCACCAATAAAGTTATACGTTTTAGATACCACCCAAGTGACACATACAAATATTTTACCTGTTTATACTGAGAATCCGAAATATTCCGGGGATGTTTTTGTGCAAGGTTATCATGCGTTAGGAGCCGGTCGCGAATATAGTTTGCTTCAAGGAGCTTATAGGGTAACCGATGGTAAAAGTCTGTTAATTGTATCTAATTTAACACCTAAAGTCGTCACTTTAAAGTCTGAAATATTAATAGCGCGTGCATTGCCTTTTATTGAATGTGATACACAACAAGTTAATAGGATTTTAACTGATGACACTTCTAAAATAGAACCTCTAAAGAAAAGTGAGATTGTTGTCGGTGAAAATTTAGATTCTGATGTCGTTGATAGATTACTCTTTATTACAGAGTTATAGGGATTGTTTTTTGCTATTAATCTAAGCGAGGTCGGTCGTGTAAAGGATGTAGAAATGCATATAGAACTTTTGGATAATAGACCTGTTGTGTATCGTCCATATCGACTTTCACATTTGGAGCGAGAGCAAGTAAGGGAGACTATCGATGAACTTCTAAAATGCGACATTATTCAGGAATCGACTTCAAACTATTCTAGTCCCATACTCATGGTCAGGAAGAAAACTGGAGAACTGAGGCTTTGTGTGGATTTTAGGGCCCTTAATAATAAAACTTGCAAAGATCGTTTTCCTCTTCTCGTGATCGATGATCAAGTTACTAATTTGAGTGGCAACTCTTACTTTACGACTTTAGATTTAGCGTCCGGTTACTACCAAGTTCCTTTAGCTAAAAGTAGCCGGCATCTTACCGGATTCGTGACACCTGATGGGCATTACGAATTTAAGCGTATGCCTTTTGGGTTAGCTAATGCCCCTGCCGTCTTTCAGAGGACGATAAATAAAATTTTAGGTAATAAAAGATTTGAATATGCGTTAGCGTATCTTGATGACGTTTTGATTCCTTCAAAAGACATTGACGAAATGTTTATTCGATTAGAAGAGATTTTAAAATTATTTAGAGAGCATGGTCTTACTTTAAAATTGTCTAAATGCCGTTTCTATACTACCAATGTAGAGTATCTCGGGTATGAGGTTTCTTCTGCAGGGATACAACCAGTTAAAGCTAAAATAAAAGCCCTAGAGTCCTTCCCCAAACCTAGTAATATTCACGAGGTACGACAGTTTTTGGGATTGACGGGATATTACCGTAAATTTATACAAAATTATGGAGAAATTGCACGACCTATTACGTCCCTATTGAAAAAGAACTCTACGTGGCAATGGTCTAAGGAGCAAGATAATGCGTTTTTATTATTAAAAAAAAAGCTAATAAGTAGGCCAGTATTAGCTCTATATGATCCGAAGCTAGAAACGGAATTGCACACTGATGCTAGCTCTCTCGGTATTGGAGGAATATTGATGCAATGGCAGCGTGACATTCGTATATTGAAGCCGGTCGCCTATTTTAGTAGGCAAACGACACCGGAGGAAAGACATCTTCACTCTTATGAGTTAGAAACCTTAGCTGTCGTCTGCTCACTAAAAAAGTTTAGGGTATACTTACTTGGACTCCATTTCAAAATTTACACGGACTGTGCGGCTCTCAGGACCACCCTAACCAAACGAGATTTGTTACCGCGCATAGCTAGGTGGTGGTTACAAATTTCCGAATTTTCATTCGATATAGAGTATCGCCCCGGTGTACAAATGTTGCATGTCGACGCTTTGAGTAGGAATACCGTATTATCTGAGAACGTAGAAGATAATCCATGTGTTAGTATTTTTAATATCGAATCGGATAGTTGGCTTCTTACCTTACAATTAGCTGACCCGGATATTTACTCGCATAGTAAAAAGTTTGTTTTGGTGTTCTAGCCGTTGCTGTAAAGCTGCCTTCTCGGCCTCCAAACGAAGAATGATATCTTGAGGAGTTTCAGCCATTGTTAGTAATTATTAGAAACCACAACCAAAGATCACAGACATGCGGTGCAGAAAAACAAAACCAAATAAACCCAAAATTAGTTTTTAAAAATTTGGTGTGGCAACGCTGATACTAAAATATAGTTAGTAAGTAAGTATAAGTAGCTATAAGTTACACCAATAATCAATTTTTCAAAAAAAAGAGTAACCTTTGGAAAAAAAATTAAAAATAAGTTTTACAATTAGGTTTACCAAATTATGTTAAAAAAATAATAATATCCAAAACCACTGGCAAACTTGCCTGTTAATATAGTTAGCAGGTAAAGCAAACAAAATGTAATATTTACAGCGAAACAGTGTAAAAACAAAACTTATGTTTGTGAAATATCCGAAAACCAAAACATAATATAAATCAGGCAAAAACCACGAAACCACACAACAAATTAAGGTAGTAGCGCACCCTCACCGAAATGCGGCAAATAATGAGGAAAAATATGAGTATAACGTTAGTAAACAAAAGTTAGTTTCGAGCTATAAGAACTCCGATAATAAAAAGCTTACCGAAATAATGTTGTCGTAATCAATACTCAAGAGGATCTAAAAGACTAAGAGCGATCAGATCCCAAGAAACGAATGAAGATTATGCCTTGAGCTCTCAGCGTAGCCGCACAGCTGCATCTCGGTCGTTGGAAACCAGCGAAGAGAGGAATACGAGACTATCAGCTGATCGAGAATGCCATACATTGACTCGAGCCTCGGAGACATTTACCGATAGAGAACTTCGTTTAAGTTCCCAGCGTAGCCGCACAGCTGAATCTCGGTCGCTGGAAACCAGCGAAGAGAGGATTACGAGGCTATCAGCTGATCGAGAACGCCATACATTGGCTCGAGCCTCGGAGACATTTACCGATAGAGAATTTCGCTTAAGTTCCCAGCGTAGCCGCACAGCTGAATCTCGGTTGCTGAAAACCAGCGAAGAGAGGAATACGAGACTATCAGCTGATCGAGAACGCCATACATTGACTCGAGCCTCGGAGACATTTACCGATAGAGAACTTCGCTTAAGTTCCCAGCGTAGCCACACAGCTGCATCTCGGTCGCTACAAAACAATCAAGAAAGAAATTCGCGACTGACAGCTGATCGTGTTCGTCATACGAGTACGTTATCACGAATCTTAGAAAATATTGAGCAAAGGACAGTGTTCCCAACTTAGGGGTTTTCCCCCCAGATTTAGGGGTTAAATAAGTGAGATGGGATTTTTTTAGGGGTCTGAAATTTTTAGGGGTATTTTCAGGGATTTTTTTTACTTTTTAATATTTTTAAATTGTTGATATTAATATTAATTATTTCTTGACCTAGCGACTTCTAGCGACATCTATTACGTAATTCTATGACCACTCTGTGGTGACTGGCGGCAATACTGATGGTCCGATTTACATTAAATCGTAATGATGTCACTTGTGCAACATTTAATCCAACAAATAAAATGTTGAATTTATTCAATAATAAGATGTACGACTTCAAAACATCTGAATCTTCAGATGAAGATGAAATATTTAACATATTAAATCAATTATTATAATAAAAATATTTTAAAACATATTTCAGTATATTATTTCTAAACTATTATAAATTTATACAGTGTGTAACAAAAACTAGTGATAATACTTTAGGGTGTGTACATGTTCATTGTAGAGAGTTCACTGTGAATCACTGTATATATATGCATATTTTGGGGGGAAAACAGAAAAATTATGGCGATTTTAGGGGTTTTTGACACCAATTTAGGGATAAATATTTTTGAGAGTTGGTAACACTGGCAAAGGAATGCTCGGCCTTCCCCCCGCGGCCTCCGAACGGTTAACATCGCCTGACGTGCGCTCCGGGATCAAAAATATTTTTCAGTGGTTTTAAATCGATAAATGCGTGCTGAGTGTGTGTAAATAGCTAGGTAAAGGTGCAATCTACATTTACTGTAAGTTTTTGAAACACATTTGCCCGTATTTTGTTGGATTTAACTTGGTAAGTAAATTTCATTGTTCATTTTTTGTTGGCGACTGAAGGTAGGCAAAATATTGTGAGTGCCGGTAGCGCGCGCGCAGCGCAGCGCCGGCCGAACAGGTTGAACAGCTGATCATTATCACCTATTACAGATTACATTTTATTCAAATTCGATAAATAGTGTGAATCTTGCTGTTTTTAACTCCGACTTTACACAATGTCAAACCATAACAATATTCCACCAGATAAGGACACTAACCCATTCGCTAGAAGTGACATAATAACTCGCTCACCGCCCACTTTGTCTAGTAAACGTTTATTGTCGGAATTATCACCTTCTTCGTTATCACCTCAACGAGAAGCGACATCAACCCACTAGGGACGACCCATTGTCCCCCGTAATATCACTGCTAGACACAAGCCGCGCATCCGATGATTCATGCAATTACTATGAATTAGTCAGGGAAGCTTCCTCGTACCTAGCTAAAATAAATGAGTTTGCCAATGAAACCGTATCGCGTCGCAACAATTTCACCAATAAAGCTGAAATAATGAACATGACACAAAAATTAACTACCATTATTTCACTTTTGGCACTTAAAAATTCGTCACTAGAAAATAAAGTCGCAAATATTGAGCGAGACTTGATAACAGCTAAAAACGCATCTCACGCCGTGCAATCAGCCCCCGCAGCAAAAAATGCCTCTTATGCCGACGCGTTAAAGCTCAAACTCGCAAAGTCGGTACCACCAGTCGAGACGCGTAAACCGCTCCCGTGCGTCATAGCATATCCGACGCAGGAAAAATCGGCCGAATTAAAATCGTCAACTGAAACGAAACAGGCATTAATGAAAGCTATTAATCCCTCGGATGGCTTTCAAATCCACGGCGTGAAAAAAACCGCAAACTCGGGCGTCATCTTACGCATAACTAGTGAGTCACAAATAAAAAAATTAAAATCAGTCGACGCACTAAAATCTGCCGGCCTGCGCCTCGAAACTCCTAAAGGCCGTAGCCCGCGTATCTTAATTAAAGATGTACCGCAACATATTTCTGACGAAAATTTTCTAATGGCATTATATAATCAGAATATTAAGGGCGAAATTAATGTGTCTGAAGATGAATTTAAGAGTACGACAAAAATTATTAGGCGTCGTCTTATCAATAATAATTATAATAGGAAATGAATGGGCCTCGAATTGCAACCAAAAGTTCGTAAACATTTAATCGATACGAAAGAAAAACTATTTATAGATTGGGCCATGTGTCGTTTTGTCGATGACGTCGAACTAGTGCGCTGTCTCAACTGTCAACAGTTCGGACACACTTCAAAATTCCGCCGCGAGTCCGACCCGTGCTGCCGTCATTGCGCAAATACACACCAATCGAGCGACTGCCCTAATAAAGACCTAAAAGATTTTAAGCCGGTGTGCGGTAGCTGCACCCGTTACAAAAAGCCTAGCGATCACCCCACGGGCTCCTCAGACTGTCCAACTTATAAGGCAAAAATGGAGCAATTAATTTTAACAACTCACTATGAATAGACTAGTCATAGGACAGCTGAACCTCCATAACAATAAGCACGCGACGTTAGAATTGGAAAAATTGGTGTCGGATTATAATTTAGACTTGCTACTCATACAAGAACAATACCAATGTAAGTCGCTACGGCCGAAAGTCGTACAAACTGACAACCTAGCGCGAGCCGGCGTATACACACCTCAGTCTAAATTCTCAGTTACGGCCCTAACAAACCTGTCGACGTCTCACTGTGCGGTGGCGGAGGTCTCGTGTCGATACTTCAGACTGTACGTAGTTAGTTGTTATTTCCAATATTCCGACTCAGTAGGTCCCCACTTACACCAGCTACGACGCGTCCTACAATCTCTCGCAGGGAAAAATATAGTCATAGGTGCCGACGTCAATGCCTCGTCTCCCTTATGGCACGGCAAACTTAGGTATACTGACCGCGACCGTCGTAGTGCGGTAGAAGATTTCATTGCAGAGTTTAATCTGCAAGTCCATAACACCCCCGATGCACCACCTACTTTTAGCAGCCCTTCAGGCGAATCTTCTATCGACGTCACGCTTTCTAGCGCTTACGTCCATAGTAATAATATTATTAACTGGCGCGTCATTCCAGACGCGTCGTGCAGCGACCATCGTTTGATTGTTTACGAGTTCTCATGCGCTTCCTCGAGTGATTCAATGATTGAGTCGAACGACTTTAAATACAATGTTAAAAATGGTAATTGGAACTTATTCAGGAACCTTATGTCCGCCCATTCCAGAGACTTCACCCGACCGGACTTAAATTCTAATGATAGTGCTGAAATTATGACCAACACCTTTATTTACTGCGCCGATATTGCCCTAGGTCGAAAACCGATTAAGACGGACAAAAGTTGTAAATGGTGGCACGATAATTTATACAGCTTACGCAGGGAATTTAGAAAAGCCAGACGAAAAATTAAAATCATTCGTAGACAGGGACTCGGTCCATCAGACGTTTACTACGTTTCTTGCTTAGCCGACCTTAGGGCTTCAAGGTCGCGTTATCGCGCCGCCGTCGTGTTGGCGAAAAATAATAAGTTACGTAACGCCGCCAACAGACTAGATAGGGAGGGCCCGTGGTCCTCTTTATATCGAGAATTAAAACCGAACAATACTACAGCTCCACACTTTATCTCGAATATAAAAATTAATAATTCATTTACTCACAGCCTAGAAGACACAGCTAAGGCCTACTTAGACGTACTGATCCCTGACGACGAGCCGGACTTGGACGACGATCTTCACCGTGAAATTCGACACCGACTATTTGACCCCGTAAACGCCCCGGTTTCCAACTTGCCTACCCTCGATGAGTTTATTAAAGCCGTAAATTTATTACCTACAAAAAAGTCCGCCGGCGAGGACAAAATTTCTAACATTATGATTAAGCAGGCTTGTCTAACGGCTGGATCAGCGATTTTAGAAGTTTTCAATAAATGTATTGCAGAAGGCACGTTCCCAAAAATTTGGCGAATCGGCACAATTAAATTAATTCCAAAAGCCGGTGATAAGCCACCTGACGACCCAAAATCTTACCGGCCTATAACTCTTTTACCATGTTTAGGTAAATTATTAGAACGGCTGGTTGTGCCCCGCCTTTACTAGTTGATAATCAGCAATTTGGATTTACTGCCGGAAAATCGACAATCGATGCGGCAATCGAAGTCAGAAAAATAGTAAACTCATCTGAATGTAAATACGTGGTAGGTATATCTTTGGATATCGCAGGAGCTTTTGATAATACCTGGTGGCCGATGCTACTACTAAAGCTGCGGAACAGAGGTTGCTACCGCAATATTTATTATTTACTACAATCGTATTTCCGTCACGGCGTAATTAAACTACGACTCGGTCACTACATCTATATCAAAGATCTAACCCGCGGCTACCCACAGGGGTCAGTGCTATCGTCATACCTGTGGAATATAAGTTTTGACGATTTGCTGTGTATTCCTTTACCGCCTCTCTGTTATCTAGTAGGCTATGCAGACGACGGGTTCCTTCTTGTTGAAGGAAATACGCGAACTGAAATAGAGAACAAAGCTAACAAGTGCCTAAGCGTAATTGCAAGTTGGGGTCACAGAAATCGTTTAGAATTTGCGGCACACAAAACTTATCAAATTCTTTTAAAAGGCTCTCTTATATCAACTCCTCGCATTAAACTTAACGAAACAAATGTCAAACGTAAACAGTCACTATGTCATCTTGGAATGATTTTAGAAAATAAATTCACATTCTTAGAACATATCATACAAACGGGTGAAAAAGCAAAAATAAATTTCTATAGTTTTACTAAAATATCGACATCTACATGGGGTCTCTCGTTCAAAACGTTAAAAACTATATATATAGCCACGTACTTAGGCAGAATATGCTACGGCTCACCGGTCTGGGCAGATAGGGCTACGATTGGCGCAGCCCGGCGTAAACTTTTACAAAGCCAACGTCTCGCATTAATATTCCTATGTAAGGCATATAGAACGGTCAGTACTGAAGCACTTCCTGTCCTGTCGGGTGTTTTGCCTGTAGACTTAGAAATACAGCGCCGAGCTGCTTTATATTACAAAAATAAAAAAATTACGACCCCTGATTTCTTAACTATGAGAGACAGAAATAAAGTGAATAGACTATTTGAACCACTAGATTTTACACTACAAAATCTTATATCCGAGTGGCAGGAACGGTGGGATAACTCGATCAAAGGTCGTCACCTGTACAATTTCTTTCCTTCGGTTCGTGAACGACTCGCCATGCATTGGATAGAAATAGATCATTGCGTGGCACAATTCCTAACTGGTCACGGTAATTTTAAAGCTAAACTTCATGGATTTAAGTTAGTTCCATCTCCTTCTTGCGAGTGCTCGACCGAAGACAGCCCGCAAGTACAAACTGCTCATCACGTACTCTGGGAGTGCGGTCTCTGGCATGAGGAAAGAACCGATCTGTTAAACAGCCTCCAATGTGTCTCTGGAGTCGTATATTACGATGACCTCGTAGGCAGCGCAAGGAATTTCCGTGCTTTCAAACGTTTTTGTCATAAATACTATTGGAAACAACCGAACACAAGTTTGCCATTATAAATAAATGTCATTATTTTTTTTTTATGAAGTAGGCATATTGTATTAAGTATAACCAAATTTTTTTCCCGTGGTGCTTCCCCCTTTGTTCGGACATCAATGTCATTACAATTTGGCTGTCTCCCGCTTTGCTTGGGGAGGGAAATTGGTATCTCCTACTCCTCCTACATTTCTTCTGATTAATTTCGTTGCGGGTCCCAAGACAGATTTAGCTTGTCCCTCGGGCATCCCTGAGATCATATCAAAGGGTTTTCGTGGTTGGTTACCACTGTTGATCCTGGCGACACAGGAGTTGCAGTGGTGGGAATGTGTGGTGGGCCTTTTGCCCGTTAAAAAAAAAAAGGAATGCTCGATTGAGCGCTGATCGCGAGCGTCATTCATTATCTTACGCCTCACAAACTTTTACCCAACGTGAGGAGCACTTAAGTAACGCTCGAGATCGCCAAATTATTGCAAGAACTTTGGAAAGTGATCATCAACATCAGCAGCGATTAGATTTAGCCAGGGAGAGTTATGAACAAATGCGTCAGAACCGTGATAACTTATTGTTACGAGAAAGGGAGAGAGTCAATGAAATACGACAAGAAACAGAAGAACAACATCAAGAGCGCTTAGAATCTGTCCGACTTCGATAGTTTGTGAATAGAATGTCACATTTATCTGGCGATTCCGATGATTCACAACGTCCTTGGGTAGAAAAAAAAAAGTGCATTTACATACTCGCCCAGGATTGACTATGCATCATTTTCTTTTGTAGGTAGAATGCTATTGAGGTGTAATTATGTGAAGCTCTAAAATGGCAAAATGAAACCAATGGAATGTGTTGTGCGAGTGGTAAGGTTCATATTTCATTATTTGATGACCCCCCAGACCTTTTACAAGCGCTGCTGAATGGAGAACATCCACAATCAAAACATTTCTTGGAGAAAATTCGTTTATATAATAATGCATTCCAAATTGTTGAGGTAAACCTCTTTAGTGTAAGATGGTGTTGGCCGTGCAGATTTTAGAAGATGTTTATTTCCTATGTTTTTGATATTTGACACCTTGTCAGTTTTGAGTGTTCTGTTGATTGTCTAAAGAAAACCAATATATGATTTACTTTATATACATTCCTTTTTATTAATTTCACAAAGTACTTCATTCCACCGGAGCCGAATTAGGATAGAAAACGACTCCTGTAAAAGGTTATGGGCCCAGAACGTAAGAAGTACTAAAAATATTCATTATGGAATTAAGTAAAATGCAAATCTCAAAGTTGGATGGTACTAACTGGGTGCAGTGGCGATACAGGATGACTGCACTACTGAGAGGTATGGATGGGCTTATCGATATTGTGAATCGTAAAGTTAGTAAGCCAGAGAAGTCAGCAATCAACAGTGGCGATGCTACTGCTGCAGCGGCAATGGCCGAATACAAGAAGAATTTAGGAGAGTACTTGAAACTAGAAAGTACGGCTCTTTTATTGATTACGAACAATATTTCCGATGAAGCATTAGATAAGGTGATCAGGTTTTCAAGTCCAAGTGATGTCTGGGATGAACTACATCGGCTATATGACGGCGTGAATGATGACCGTCTGTATCACGCCTGTACGAGCCTATTTCAGTTAAAGATGGACATCTCAGACGACATTGCGACTCATATATCCAAAGCGAAGAATTTGTGGCATAATCTAAATCAAGAGCTAGTTAAGGCTGATGATGGGAAGGAGCTGCCAGAAATAATACTTATCTGCAAGATTTTGGATACATTGCCGGAAGAATATTTTTCCTTCAAGTCGAGTTGGTTAATGATGTCAAAGAAGGACAGAACTATAGACAATCTGACCAGTCAGCTTTGTGCCCATGAAAGGGCCTTGACGACAACCTCCAAGGAAGATACTGGATGCGTGTCAAGATCTACTGGTGAAGCTTTGGTTGTTAACCGTACGAGAAGGTCTATAAAGAAGAAACCCAAAGCGTTTAAGTGTCATGGTTGTGGTGAAGTTGGGCACTTCAAGAAGGACTGCCCTAAAAAGGAACGGCGCGGAAAAGCAGGAATGACCAACATGATGGCTGTGCTGGTCAACGTCATTGATTGTAACACGGATCGGGATGAGTGGTACTCGTACTCTCCTAAATTCTTCTTGTATTCGGCCATTGCCGCTGCAGCAGTAGCATCGCCACTGTTGATTGCTGACTTCTCTGGCTTACTAACTTTACGATTCACAATATCGATAAGCCCATCCATACCTCACAGTAGTGCAGTCATCCTGTATCGCCACTGCACCCAGTTAGTACCATCCAACTTTGAGATTTGCATTTTACTTAATTCCATAATGAATATTTTTAGTACTTCTTACGTTCTGGGCCCATAACCTTTTACAGGAGTCGTTTTCTATCCTAATTCGGCTCCGGTGGAATGAAGTACTTTGTGAAATTAATAAAAAGCAATGTATATAAAGTAAATCATATATTGGTTTTCTTTAGACAATCAACAGAACACTCAAAACTGTCAGTTTTGAGGTTCTGACGCATTTGTTCATAACTCTCCCTGGCTAAATCTAATCGCTGCTGATGTTGATGATCACTTTCCAAAGTTCTTGCAATAATTTGGCGATCTCGAGCGTTACTTAAGTGCTCCTCACGTTGGGTAAAAGTTTGTGAGGCGTAAGATAATGAATGACGCTCGCGATCAGCGCTCAATCGAGCATTCCTTTTTTTTTTAACGGGCAAAAGGCCCACCACACATTCCCACCACTGCAACTCCTGTGTCGCCAGGATCAACAGTGGTAACCAACCACGAAAACCCTTTGATATGATCTCAGGGATGCCCGAGGGACAAGCTAAATCTGTCTTGGGACCCGCAACGAAATTAATCAGAAGAAATGTAGAAGGAGTAGGAGATACCAATTTCCCTCCCCAAGCAAAGCGGGAGACAGCCAAATTGTAATGACATTGATGTCCGAACAAAGGGGGAAGCACCACGGGAAAAAAATTTGGTTATACTTAATACAATATGCCTACTTCATAAAAAAAAAAATAATGACATTTATTTATAATGGCAAACTTGTGTTCGGTTGTTTCCAATAGTATTTATGACAAAAACGTTTGAAAGCACGGAAATTCCTTGCGCTGCCTACGAGGTCATCGTAATATACGACTCCAGAGACACATTGGAGGCTGTTTAACAGATCGGTTCTTTCCTCATGCCAGTGACGACCTTTGATCGAGTTATCCCACCGTTCCTGCCACTCGGATATAAGATTTTGTAGTGTAAAATCTAGTGGTTCAAATAGTCTATTCACTTTATTTCTGTCTCTCATAGTTAAGAAATCAGGGGTCGTAATTTTTTTATTTTTGTAATATAAAGCAGCTCGGCGCTGTATTTCTAAGTCTACAGGCAAAACACCCGACAGGACAGGAAGTGCTTCAGTACTGACCGTTCTATATGCCTTACATAGGAATATTAATGCGAGACGTTGGCTTTGTAAAAGTTTACGCCGGGCTGCGCCAATCGTAGCCCTATCTGCCCAGACCGGTGAGCCGTAGCATATTCTGCCTAAGTACGTGGCTATATATATAGTTTTTAACGTTTTGAACGAGAGACCCCATGTAGATGTCGATATTTTAGTAAAACTATAGAAATTTATTTTTGCTTTTTCACCCGTTTGTATGATATGTTCTAAGAATGTGAATTTATTTTCTAAAATCATTCCAAGATGACATAGTGACTGTTTACGTTTGACATTTGTTTCGTTAAGTTTAATGCGAGGAGTTGATATAAGAGAGCCTTTTAAAAGAATTTGATAAGTTTTGTGTGCCGCAAATTCTAAACGATTTCTGTGACCCCAACTTGCAATTACGCTTAGGCACTTGTTAGCTTTGTTCTCTATTTCAGTTCGCGTATTTCCTTCAACAAGAAGGAACCCGTCGTCTGCATAGCCTACTAGATAACAGAGAGGCGGTAAAGGAATACACAGCAAATCGTCAAAACTTATATTCCACAGGTATGACGATAGCACTGACCCCTGTGGGTAGCCGCGGGTTAGATCTTTGATATAGATGTAGTGACCGAGTCGTAGTTTAATTACGCCGTGACGGAAATACGATTGTAGTAAATAATAAATATTGCGGTAGCAACCTCTGTTCCGCAGCTTTAGTAGTAGCATCGGCCACCAGGTATTATCAAAAGCTCCTGCGATATCCAAAGATATACCTACCACGTATTTACATTCAGATGAGTTTACTATTTTTCTGACTTCGATTGCCGCATCGATTGTCGATTTTCCGGCAGTAAATCCAAATTGCTGATTATTAAACTTCAGCCCGCCTGGTAAAGGCGGGGCACAACCAGCCGTTCTAATAATTTACCTAAACATGGTAAAAGAGTTATAGGCCGGTAAGATTTTGGGTCGTCAGGTGGCTTATCACCGGCTTTTGGAATTAATTTAATTGTGCCGATTCGCCAAATTTTTGGGAACGTGCCTTCTGCAATACATTTATTGAAAACTTCTAAAATCGCTGATCCAGCCGTTAGACAAGCCTGCTTAATCATAATGTTAGAAATTTTGTCCTCGCCGGCGGACTTTTTTGTAGGTAATAAATTTACGGCTTTAATAAACTCATCGAGGGTAGGCAAGTTGGAAACCGGGGCGTTTACGGGGTCAAATAGTCGGTGTCGAATTTCACGGTGAAGATCGTCGTCCAAGTCCGGCTCGTCGTCAGGGATCAGTACGTCTAAGTAGGCCTTAGCTGTGTCTTCTAGGCTGTGAGTAAATGAATTATTAATTTTTATATTCGAGATAAAGTGTGGAGCTGTAGTATTGTTCGGTTTTAAGTCTCGATATAAAGAGGACCACGGGCCCTCCCTATCTAGTCTGTTGGCGGCGTTACGTAACTTATTATTTTTCGCCAACACGACGGCGGCGCGATAACGCGACCTTGAAGCCCTAAGGTCGGCTAAGCAAGAAACGTAGTAAACGTCTGATGGACCGAGTCCCTGTCTACGAATGATTTTAATTTTTCGTCTGGCTTTTCTAAATTCCCTGCGTAAGCTGTATAAATTATCGTGCCACCATTTACAACTTTTGTCCGTCTTAATCGGTTTTCGACCTAGGGCAATATCGGCGCAGTAAATAAAGGTGTTGGTCATAATTTCAGCACTATCATTAGAATTTAAGTCCGGTCGGGTGAAGTCTCTGGAATGGGCGGACATAAGGTTCCTGAATAAGTTCCAATTACCATTTTTAACATTGTATTTAAAGTCGTTCGACTCAATCATTGAATCACTCGAGGAAGCGCATGAGAACTCGTAAACAATCAAACGATGGTCGCTGCACGACGCGTCTGGAATGACGCGCCAGTTAATAATATTATTACTATGGACGTAAGCGCTAGAAAGCGTGACGTCGATAGAAGATTCGCCTGAAGGGCTGCTAAAAGTAGGTGGTGCATCGGGGGTGTTATGGACTTGCAGATTAAACTCTGCAATGAAATCTTCTACCGCACTACGACGGTCGCGGTCAGTATACCTAAGTTTGCCGTGCCATAAGGGAGACGAGGCATTGACGTCGGCACCTATGACTATATTTTTCCCTGCGAGAGATTGTAGGACGCGTCGTAGCTGGTGTAAGTGGGGACCTACTGAGTCGGAATATTGGAAATAACAACTAACTACGTACAGTCTGAAGTATCGACACGAGACCTCCGCCACCGCACAGTGAGACGTCGACAGGTTTGTTAGGGAAAAACTGTCGGGAAGTGAAAGCAAGGGCAAAAATGAGCCGAAAAAAATTACACTATGCCAAAGTAGATAAGGATTATGGTGTTGCTTGTGAGAGGCCAGACATGAGTGATGAAGATTTTGAGGGCGCTAAAAAAGCTTTTTTGGATAATTTAAAAGAACAGGCCATAAATCGTCACCAAATAGAGAGATCTACAATACTGCAGGCAGAGAGTTCATTATGGCTTGAACTCAGAAGGTGCCTACTCACAGCGTCTACTTTTGGCAAAATTTGCAAACGTAGACCCAACCAAAATTCAGCCCCACTTGTGAAAGCTCTTCTATATAGTTACGATTTAAGCAATATTGCTTCTGTGAAGCATGGGAAAGAGTATGAAGAAAAAGCGTTGCTCCAACTCAGTGTGCAAGAAAACATTCACATAAATAAATGTGGTTTATTTATCCACAAAGACTACTGCTTTTTGGGAGCTACGCCAGACGGAGTTTTCGACAACGGCATAGTTGAAATTAAATGCCCAAGCTCTGCATTTGGGTAGATCCTGAAACTGCGTTGAAACAAAAAAAACTTAAATGCTTTAAATTAAATGAAAAAAATGAATATATTCTAAACCCTAACAATGACTGGTTTTACCAAGTCCAGGGACAATTAAATGTAGCAGATAAACATGTCTGTTTATTTGCTGTGTGGGCTGGTGCCGAGTTTCCTCTTAAAGTTGTAAGAGTTTATAGGGACGAGGAATTTTGGAGGCAAAAAATGTTGCCAAAATAAATTCAGTTTTATGATAAATGTATATTGCCTGAATTGATTGACCCACGAAAAGCAAGATCAATGCAGCTTAGAGAAATTTTTTTGTAAAACTCAGACGCAATTAGCTCGTTTTAGCTCGTTAACGCAATTATCTGAGTATAATAAGTTCGTTATTTTAATGAATAACCCATTTATCTATCTATCTATCTATTTGTCAAAGACGAACGGCAGCTCCAGTACCACTTTTCATTTCAATTGGCTGTAATATAAAAAATTGTTATTTTTCATATGTATAATAATGTAAAAAATGTTCATAAAAATGTCTAAATATTAATGCGAAATAATAAAATGATCAATATTAGAAACGTTGTATTATTTAAAATCATTATTTTCATTGTACCAATCACTCACATTTAAAATAAAATCGTAACAGTACATTTATTTATAAAAGGATCAAGATGATTTGTTATGCTTACGCACTATACTGACCAGCACGGATCACGCCGCGCGTCTTGCGCGCTACACAAATTTACCTAAACTTGAGTACCGCAAAAATGTGAAATGGCTCTTAAGAAAAATCTTTACTTGGTAAACTTATTATTTTTTTAGGTATTTTGTTATATCTAATGTTGAAGTTGTCAATGACATTGTTGCCCCATATGAAAGTGCCGAACCACCTGCATATCATGATGATACTGCACTGCCAGCACATGATAGTGCCACAGCTGAGACTGGTGCAATTAATGTACCACTATCACCAGTGCCTAGTGAAACAGGCCACACACCTATGCAGTCATTGGGTAGTTTGTATTTATCATAATTTTCGTTATTTTGCTAGCATATATTCTAAAGCTGATTTTGCAAATTTTTCCTTACATAGGTACTAGAGGTAGATTGAGGAGAGTTGGGCAGGGGCAACGAGAAAGACATACTGCAGTAAGACCTGCACCACCTGCACAATGTAATTCAAAAAATTTACTGTATTAAGAATATTTGTTGCATTATTGGATGATTAGTTATACATAAAATTATTAATTTTCAGCTAACAGGTCAGCGTTACAAGAGTCTCGCATGATGATTTTAGAAATAGAAAAAATGAGGGCAGAAGCTTCACTGAATGCAGCACAAGGTTTTAAGTTATTGGCTGAGAGTGTGGATAGACTAGCAAGACAGGAAATGTTCAATTTTTTTTTAATTGTTTGACTTAAAAAAGAACAAAAAATTAGGCACAAACATCTTAAAATCTTATTAAATCTTTTTACAAGATGTATCATAATTATTTTTCACAAACATGTTATATAATTTAATATAATTTCTATTTCACTTTGTTTCAGTATACTAGACCTGCATAGCTAGCACGGGGTTTCCCAGTCGATTCTTCGGAAGAAAGTAATGGCAGTTTCTTTCCCATGTCTACATATCTTTTTCCCGAGCATGGCACCACCCATCGACTTGAGTTTCAGTGGACAGAGACAAGAAACTCTTTCCATAGCAACCATTATAGCAACGGCAATTATTTTTTTGATATTTAGTTTCTTGGTTTTTATATAATAAAAATAAATAAAAACATAATCAAGAAACTAAATGTCAAAAGCGGATCGTCATGCTTGACATATAGATTTTCAAAAGCGAAAGATATCGAAATACGAAAGAAACTTTTACTCCAATGTTTTTCCGGTAAAACTGACAAAATTTAGTTTCTTTCGTTTGTCTACGTGCTTGTGCTAGCTACGAAGGCGAAGCTTCAATAAGAGAAAATAATTTTTATAAGTAAATATAAGTTGTTAAGAATAACTTAAGTACCGTATGGTGTTCAAACTATTTTTTAGTACTTATTTCAGAATTTTGTGATACCTGTACCTTCATAATATGGTTTTATATTATTCTAGTTTCTTGTAGACTTAATTATTAATTCACTGATTCATGATGGTTGTGTTAATTGTGTTCCTTATAGTACAACTTACATTATATTAATTTGATGGCTGATTATTCTGTAACTTAGGATTATGTATAAGAAATAAGCAAAATTTTCCTTTATTGTTTTATTATTATAGAAATGTGGTTGTTATTGTTGCTAATAGTACTTACTAACAAAATATTAATATTTTAAACAGCCTATTTCGGAGGCCAAGATCCACATTGGGTCACTGAGCCAGCGGAGTTAGTTAGTTAGGTAAACATGTTGAACAAGTCATTATTGTTAAAGAATTTACATTCATTATTGTTAAAGGATTTAGGTATAAAGGTTTTGAGTTATTCTCATAGTATGTATTTAGTTATTGTTGACTGATTATTGTTAAACTAAAAGAATTTAAATACAACTTAGGATTTAGGTACATAAAAAGT
This sequence comes from Aricia agestis, assembly GCF_905147365.1. Classification (NCBI taxonomy): domain Eukaryota; kingdom Metazoa; phylum Arthropoda; class Insecta; order Lepidoptera; family Lycaenidae; genus Aricia; species Aricia agestis. Next base: position 19,537,309 of record NC_056408.1, on the reverse strand, counting down.
TAAATTTTTCTTTTTTTCTCATAGTATTTAATTATTGTTGACTGATTATTGTTTAACCAAAAGAATTTGAATACAACTTAGGATTAAGGTACATAAAGAGTATGATTTAAATACAAACTATACCACAAATTTGATAGACATCAGCCAGCAGAGCAAGCCGGATTCCGACATAACGTTCTTTTGGTGCGCAAACTTGGTCATTGACCGATTCACAAAAGTCCCAACTCGGGGTATGCCAAAGGGCGATGGAGCGCAGTATGTTGGGAGTGAAACTAGTCGACAAAATAAGAAACACCACACTGCGCTCCCAAACAGGTATCAAGGATGTAGGAGCCAAGACGGCAAAACTAAAATGGGATTGGGCTGGCCAAGTTAGCCGCATGCATCCCGACCGCTGGGCAAAGCTAACAACTGAATGGATACCCGAAGACGGAATACGCAACCGTGGCCGGCCAAGAAAGAGATGGCGCGATGAGCTGGAGGCATACCAGCCAAGCTGGCCAACGGTGGCGCAGGAGCGAGAAAAATGGAAGACCCTGGGGGAGGCCTTTGCCCAGCAGTGGGACAGCATAGGCTAGTTAAAAAAAAATACAGTATTAAAGTATAAAAGAGTTTGATTTTCCTTTATTAATCAATTAATATGTTAGGAATATGGTGGCATTAAAAAAAGAAGGGTGCTATACTCTACTGCCTTTATAACTATTAAGTACATATTTCTAAGAACTTATCTTAAAATAATATTTCTAATTGATTATTGACAGGATATTGTTAAAATAAACAAAAATAAATACATATAATTGTTTTATTCACTTTACACAAATCAAAAACTCTTTATCATTAAGTACTAATAATAATATATATTTTTTAATGTTTTAAATTTTTAATTTGCACTGCCCTGCTTCTCCACAAATTTTGCATTAGTGCCCTTCTACGAGCACGTCCCATTTCTAGTTCTCTAAGAGCATTACCACCTACAGTTGCAGGCATTCTGCCATTAGCCCCTTCCTGGCATTCTCGCTCCAACATGGCTTTGTTTTCCGATAAAGGCTGGAATGGCAAGTTGTACCTACTTGCAATGTTGTGCAGAACACAACATGCATTTGTTATTCTTGCTGCAACTGTAGGTGAGTAGTGCAGCTTCCTATCTCCCAATAAACATCTGTAAAAATATTATCATATTAAAATATAAAACCAGTTACCTATTTAAAGTCAAAATATTATTTTACATACTAATGACTTTCTCACCTAAAGCGACCTTTGAGTACTCCAATACAGCATTCTACTGTATTTCTGGCACTTGTGTGTCTGTTCTGATATAACTCTTCCGGACTATCAGGCAGTGGATCGGATAATGGTATCATTAGAATAATTCTAATGATACCATTATCCGATCCACTTTACCTATGTCCAATACAGCCTGTGAGCGTATATTCTCTCAGGTAAATAATATTAAAACGGACTTAAGAAACAGATTTAAAAATGAACATGTTTCTGCAATTCTTCACGTTAAGCAAGCAGTGAAAGAGGAAGGTTGCGTAAATTTTACGCCATCAAAAAATATGGTTAAAATAGCCCAAAACTCGACAGCCCTCTATAAAAACATTAACATGACTGAATCTAGCAACTAGGTATCTTTAATTAATAAAAAATAAATACATAATACAGCCAGTTTTATTTTACAAATTTCCATCCCTATCCCTACTAATACTTATAAATGCGAAAGTAATCTGTCTGTCTGTCTGTTACGCTTTCACGCCTGCCTAACCACTGAACGGATTTCGATGAGGTACAGAGACAGATAAAAGCTTGGGAAAGGACATAGGCTACCTTTTATCTCACTACTGGACATGCGCGCGATAACGTGAAGTCCAAGCGAGCAAAACCGCGGGCAGAAAGCTAGTACAAAATAGAGATATAATTCGTTAGCAGAATTTTAGCATATTTTAGCAGATTTTAGCTGAGCAAAAGCTTACCCAAAAGATATATGTCCTCCCCATCTACAGTGTGAAGGCGATTTAAAAATGATTTTAACGGGTGATTTGCCCATATTTCGCTATCGTGGGTAGATCCAGGATAACTTGCATCCACATTTAATATATTAAGTTTAGCATCACACATCTGCAACAGAAAAAATATTTAATTTAGTATACTTAGTTTATATTAATATCACCTACAGTAAATTACATTTGGTGCAAGTTTATACTTACTATTTGAACATTCAAAGAGTGATAATTTTTTCTATTGAAGTAGCGTTCTTAACGCTGCTCGAGTTTGTTGAGTATATTTACTTTGTCCACTTCATAATCTGTTCAATACTCTATGTTAGTCTATGTATGATTATTGCATCTATTATTATCTATGACAATATGTAAAAACTTTACTCTGTAACTTTTGTGCTCTGCTAATAAAAATGGTGCCCGTACTTTTGTGTTAATTATTTACCAAAAGAAATCTAATACGCTTCCACTGCGCGACCGCCACTATTATGGAGTTTAGAAGCAATTAATGAAGGAAAAAGTCAAGAGGGACAATACAATTTTACAAGGGAATTACTTGGTACTAAAATGGCGGACGACGCTTCAAAAAAATTACTACCAGAGTTTACTGGAACCAACTTCAGCACATGGATATTTCGAATATCATGCATCCTAGAGGAGAAGGAATGCAAAGAAGCTATTGAAGATGGCTTATCAGAGGAAATATTGAAGTCGGAAAAGTTTAAAAAGAAAGACGCAAAAGCTAGAAGTTTGATAGTCAACTGCCTCTCAGACAAACACTTGGAATATGTCAGAAGCGCTGCGAGTGCAAACGAGATGATCGAAAACTTACAAAAAATATTCAAAAGAAAATGTACATTATCTGCGTTATACGTCAGGAAGAAATTATTAACCTTAAAATGTGACCCCAATGTTGAACTGAGCGACCACTTCAACAATTTTGATATGTTAATAAGGCAATTAGAATAAGTTGGAAGCACAGTAAATGAACAAGACAAGGTGTGCCACTTACTATTGACTATGCCTGACAGCTATAGTACTACAATTGCCGCCTTAGAAACTACTATGTGGAACTAACAACAGAGTATGTCAAAAGCAATTTGTTAGATGCAGAACTAAAAAGTCAAAATAATTCAGTGGAATCACAGGATGCATACAGCTTCCTCAGTTGCTTTAAATGTGGTAAAACTGGTCACAAAGCTATACAGTGCAGAGCTGGACATGTAATGAGAGGACAGCATCGAGGCAAGCAAGGCAACGGTAGATATTTCAACGGGAGTAAAAATAGAGACTTCTATCGAGGTAATGGCGGAGACTTCAATCGAGGCAACGGCAGAGGCTTTAACCGAGGCAACTCCAGAGGTAACGTGAGAGGACAATCGAGGGGATCATCAAGGGACACCGCACTCCAACAAGGAACAAGTACTATGAGTGAGAGAAATCCATTTTATTTTGTTGCTAGTGAAGAGGTATTATCTGTTGATATGTATGATGAGGACATTCAGGGGCATCTCAAAATTTAGTCATTGATAGTTATGAAAAGTACATGTCAAACATTGAATATTTAGAAACTAAAATTAAAATTTATGTCGCTAATGGCCAATGTTTGTTTTCGAATAAAAAAGGGATTTTAAATGTAAAATGTAATAACATACCTATAAAATTAGAAGCACTACTTGTAAAGGGGTTATCTCACAACTTATTGTCTGTTAAAAAAATATTAGAGAAAGGAAATTCTGTCAGATTTCATAAAATTTTGTATCAATTACTAAAGGATAGAACATAATTTATGGTACCATGCTTAATAATCTGTATGCAATTAATCTTACATTAAATTTAGAAAAATGTTATCCAATAAATGTTGATAAAGATTTATGGCATAAAAGGTTAGGACATGCTAATAGAAAACACTTAAAATTATTGAAATTACCTAGCTCAGAAAAAACATGTGGAATATGTGCAGAAGGGAAATCAACAAGACTGCCATTCTCTACAACACCCAGGCCAAGATCAAAGTATATAGGAGATCTCATACACACAGATATATCAGGACCAGTGAATATTCCTACATCTACAAATGAGGTATATTATCATACAATTATAGATGATTACACACATTTCTGTGAGGTATACTTATTACAAAGAAAAAGTGAAGAAACAGATAGGCTCATAGAATATGTTAATAGAATGGAAAGACAAATAGGATGTAAAGTCAAGAAAATCAGAAGTGATAATGGTGGTGAGTTTAAAAATGAAAAACTAAATAATTTTTGCAAAGATAAGGGAATTGTTCAACAGTATACTTTGCCATATAGCCCACAGTCAAACGGAGTTTCAGAACGCATGAACAGGAATATTTATAATAGAGCTCGGACTTTGTTAATTGAATCTGGTTTACCAAAGACCTTATGGGGTGAAGCAGTGCGCTGTGCTGTCTATCAAATCAACAGATGTCCATCGTCTGCTATCAATTTTCAAACTCCAGCAAAAAAGATGTTTGGTTAAAGACTTAACAAGACTTAGGATATTTGGATCAAAATCATGGGTTCATATCTTACCAAAACAGGACAAACTTTTACAAAGAGCTAAAGAAATGAGACTCGTAGGATATAGCCCAAATGGATATCGTCTATGGGACCCTACTGTTCAGATTAGGCAGTATTTTCAATAAAAATTCTAGTAGATTTCTTGATAACACAAACACTTTATTTTCATGAGGTTACAAAACATTTACGAAATTACAAGAGAGCGATGACAGATGACGGCTAATCATAGATATATTTTTTTTTTGTTAATTCGTCCCGGTCGGGACAGGCAAAGGGAGCGTTGCCCATACAGCCATTTCTATGTTTTCTCTATTTAATGAATGATAGTGAAGGCCGAAGCCAATTCTTTTATATTAACCATCTGAAATAGAGTTTTCATCAGGCCGAAGCCAATTCTTTGATATAAATAATATGAATAATAAGTTTTTTCATCAGGCCGAAGCCATTTCTCATGTTTTGATAGTATTGTTTTGTTTAATTAATACTGTCCCTTCTTCAATTTGACATATTGTCGTCATTGGTTTGTCTTGACGTGGTCTTGACTCTTGACAGATGCCTAAAAAGGCTAAAAAGTCTGCTAATAAACAGTTCAAAGTTATGTACATTAAATAATATTTTATTACTAAAACTAAGAAAAACGAGATGAAAAGCAAATATAAAAGAGAATTATTTACAACCACAAAGTACTTATATATAATTAGGAAATTTACAACACATAACCGTTACAGAGAACTATCTCTGTGTTACTATATACAATCTCAAGGTATATAGGTAATGACTGGTGAGTACCTATTTAATTATATATCACCAATGGTAGAAAGGACGTACTCATATATTGGCTTATAACAATCGGGTGTTTTCAGAAGCTGCTGAAGGGAGTGCGGGATGGCTTCAGCAGTTTTAAAGATATCCATCAAGTGATTAATAAAAATAAATCTTTGAAGAGTAAAACTGTTACAAGTAAAGAAAATATGATCCAAGGTTTGTTCAGAATGATTACAGTAATTACAAACGGGTGAAGACAATATATTCAATCTATGAAAATGAGCATTAAATCGACAGTGACCAAGTCTAAGACGGCAAATAGTAGAATAAAATTTCCTGTCATGAAATGAAACACCTTTAGTAAACCATGGGACTGACAACTCCTGTTTAATCTTAGAATACCATTTTCCTTTGGTTTCCATGGTCTGTTTCCAAAAATTTGTAAATTCGATTTTAAAGGTTTCTTTTATTTTGACTAAAACGTCAGATTCTGGAAGACATATGTTTTTAATACAATGCTCCTGAGAACAAGTAGTTATAGCTCTTGCTAAAAAATCGGCTTGTTCATTTCCCTTAACACCAATATGTGACGGTGACCAGACTAAAACTATATTTTTTTTGTTTAATGTTGTTAATTTTGTATATTTTTCTCTAATATCATGGATAATATAGTTAGTTGTAGCACAAAATTTGGGGTTATTTAAGTTTTGAAGAACACTAAGACTATCGGACACTATAATCCATTTATCATAAACTTGAGTTTCAATATACTCTAATGCAGACAGAACTGCTAAACACTCAGCAGTAAAAATACTTGTTAAATTTGGAAGCCTAATACCATATCCTTTCTTATCCTGTTTAATATATATGGCTGCTGATACCGCCTCAGAAGTCTTTGAACCATCAGTATAGACTTGTTGATAACCAACTAGGTTACTTAATAAAAGGTAGACATCTTCTTTGCACTTCAAAGAATTATCAATTACAATTTTTAGTGGAAAATATTTAGAGCTAAATGTGCTCATATAGCAAGGCCATAAGTCACTTTCATATAAGTTATAGTCTTGCTTTATTTTTACAATTTCAGGTAGGTAATGTAATAAAATAGAGGAAGAAGAACCACTCTGCAATTTTACAAGAAGAGGATGATTTTTAATGGATGAAATTCTCAACAAAAACCTGTATATTAAATATTTAAAGCGAATTTTCAAAGGAGGGATGTTACATTCAACCTGCATTGATATTATGGGTGTGGAACACATCGCACCAAGCACAATCCGTAAGCACCTATTTTGAACTTTATCTAGTCTATCAACAAAATGTGGAATAGAAGCAAAGCATACATAACCATATTCAAAATGGCTTCTTACAATAGCCTTGTAAAGAATTAATAAAATTTTTGGATCAGCTCCCCAATATGTGCCTGCTAAAGACTTTAATATATTGCAAGCCTTTAAAGCCCTGTTTGCTAAGTAATCAATATATTTATTAAATTTGAAGGAGTTCTGAAAAATCACACCTAAGAATCTAACAGTTTTGTCAACTGCTTGTTAGCAGTTAGAGATAGTATGTTTACTATCTCCATATTGTAGGACAATGTTTGTTGTTTTGCTAGGTTTTTTTGAAAAAACTAAAACTTTGCTTTTTTCAGAGCTGATGTCCAAGCCCAGATCATCATAATAGGCCTTAAGGCCAAGGAGAGCAACTCTGAGATTTTCAATAGCTGCAGACAACTTGTCTGCAGTACAATATATAGTTAAGTCATCTACAAACTGTAGGTTAGTAATGTTTTGACCTAAGACAATATTTAACTTATGTATATACAAAATAAATAGTAAAGGACTGAGAATTCCACCTTGACTAATTCCTTTGTAGGAATACCTTGGACCAATCAGTTTATTTTCAAATTTCACATATAATTTACGACCACTAAGAAAATGATACACCCAATTTACCAATTTTTCAGGTAATTGTAAAGAAGTTAAAATAGTTGAAAGTTTTTCCAAATTGACATTATTATATGCGCCAACAACATCAAAGAAAATACCAACCAATATTGAATTACAAGACAGAGCATTGTGAATGTCCAAACAAAAATGACTCAAGCTCTCTCTAGCCGAACGGCCACGCCGAAAACCGAACTGATTACTAGGTAAAATATGATTTCTTTCTATAAAAAATTCCAATCGCTGTTTAATAAGCTGTTCAAATATTTTGCCAACACAAGAACTTAAAGTTATAGGTCTATATGAATCTGCAACATTTATATCCTTTCCGGGTTTTAATATTGGAACGAGACAATCTGTTTTCCACTGTTCAGGAATCATGGAATGGCACCACAATGAATTTAATAGATTAAGGAACAACTTCATATTTTTGGTGTCTAACAATTAAAACATTTTGTAAGATAAACAATCTAGACCACAAGCAGAATCTTTACGAGATTTTATGGCTGCTTTCAGCTCTTCAAATGTAAAACTATCTACTAAAAAAGAATTTGGAGATGTTGTCACATTGGAATTACTGTTCTTATAATTATTTGGTACTGTATCTGGAGTATATTTATTTAAAAACTGTAATATCCATTCACTATCAATGAAACTACTTCTAGGTGTATAACTTCGGTTGAATTTTTTTATTTTCATCCAAATTTGGCTCATAGGAGTTAATCTACTAACAGATTTACAAAAGTTTTCCCAAGAAAGTCTTCGCTCTTGTTTCAATACGCGTTTTTTATGCGTCTGAAGACGCTTAAATTCGACAAAAGTTTCAATACAAGAATTCGCTTTAAACCGCGCATAGGCTTGACGACAATCATGTACAGGCTTGACGACAATCATGTACAGCCTTGGAACATTTTTCATGCCACCATACTAATGGAATTTTAACTTTTTTTTTAACTTTACTACAGGCAGAACTTTGAGAAACAGAATTAGCAGTTGGGGTGCAGAACTTAGGCTTATTCAAACCGTTGATAAATGTGCCACATTTATCAACAGTTTGAATTAAGTATAAGCGCACAGAATCTATTATAACTGTCGATTAAATCGCATGTTTCAATTTGAAATTTTTTTAATTTCTGATTAATAGTTTTTTCATACAAATCCCAATTTACTGTTTTCAGATTCGTGTGAAGAGGAAAACTTTCAAATGTCTGTGACAAGTTACTATGGGGAGAGAATGATGGAGAAAGATTCAATGTTGTCAGAGTTGGTAAATGATAACTACCTAACGAGTCTGAAGAAACTTGCCATTCACATAATAATGCTAACGACGCCGAAACAAAAGTCAAATCTAGTGCATTTGGCTTCCATCTATGCGACCCTACAGTGGTTGGACGTCCATCATTCAAGAGAACCAAATCATTCTCATCAGCGACATCAACAATATCTCTCCCTCGCGCGTCAACTTTGCCGCAACCCCATAAAGTATGATGCGCGTTAAAGTCTCCAGCCAAAATTATCGGTTTCGGAATAGTGTGTATTAAATCATTAAATTTTTTCTTATTAAATTCAGGAGTACAGCTTCCTGGGCTGTAAAAACTTACAATCGAAATTTGTTTCTGAAAAATTTGAATCTGAACAACAATATTTTGTAAAGAATCATCATAAAATGTATTAATTTTGTTATAGACTATAGTGTTATGAATTAATATGGCTACTCCATTGTGATTATTACCACAGTCATTTCTCACAATAGAGTATCCTTTCATGTTAAATGTGATATGTGGTTTGAGCCACGTTTCACTAATTATACAAATGTGGATGGAATTATCTAATAGAAATTTTTGTAGTTCATATTTATTACTTGGCAAGCTTTGACTGTTCCATTGCATAATATTTACTTGGGCAGAGAATCTGAAAGATTGTTATTTTTTTCTTTTATAGTTTCTTTTATTGTTTCTGAAAGAAGCTGTGAGTTTATGCTTGCATTTTGAGTCTTGTTCAGAGTAATAGCTTTAATTAAACATTCTGTGAGTAACGTAAGTGCGTTTTTATTTGAGAGAAGTACATTTAATAAGTCTTTACTATTTGTGTTTTCATTCAATGAAGGGAAATTTTGTAATTTATTATTAAAAAGGTCTGCATATGATGTAGTTGTATACTTTTTTTTATTTTCTTCTATTTTCATTTTTTTAACTCTACATTCTCCAGATATAGATAAATGGCTACCTTTGCAATGTACGCAAACAGCTTTATCTGGGCTTTGAGTACAGTTTTTATAATTGTGAGCCTCGGCACATATCGAGCAACGCTCTGCATTCTTACAAAACTTTGCTAAATGCCCGTATCTTAAACATTTATAACACTGTTTCACTGGTGGAATATATGTCGTAACAGGAAATCGCCACATATTTATTAAAACATATTCAGGCAATGATGTAGAGCACGAAAATGTAATTGCCACTGATTGCGTTGGTTGCAGCTCAAAGCTGTTGTTAACCTTAGCTTTTCTCATTATTCTACGTACACATATTACCCTTTTTGTACTACTCGAAATTGCTTTATAAATTTTTTGATTGGACATTTCGGTCGGTACGGAGTTGATGACACCAGTCAACTCCGTGCTACCAGCTGGAATGCTTGCTTTTAAATTTTGGTCTCGTAAAAAAGTAGTATTTTCAAGAAATGCGTTAGCTAAGTTCGGCCGATTAAAATAGACTCCAACTTTGAATTTATTAATTTTTCTCAAGAAAGATATTCCCTTAATCGATTGTTGGAAAATACGACTTAAACCCATGAGGTCGCGAGTACCTATAGGAGTTTCACCTGTGCTTTCCACGAAGACTACAAATTCAAATCCAGCTGCGCTGTCCTCTGGATAGCGACGGCTGTAATCATTTACTCTATAAGGAGCATATTTGCTAAATTCCTCTGTGGGCTTAGACTGTTCAGAGCTACTCGACTCAGCCTGATCATCCACCGGACTAGACGATATTGGTCTCTTCTTCTTCCGTTTGGACGGCCGCTGAGACATCGCGGCGCGCCTGGTCCCGTGAAGGGACTTTTATATAATTAAAAAACTTACCAACAATACGAAGAAATAATTATATACAATTAAAAAATATATACAATACGACAAATATCCTACAATTATGCAACTTTTAACAATAAAAATCAAATTAAATTTTCAGTGCTGAAAAATTTTCTACTTTTCCCGCCACTCCCGAAAATCGAATCCCTAATCATAGATATCACTTTTCATAAACTAAGGAGTTATTTTTTTTTAAACTAAAGCACCATAGTGACAGAGAACTTATATTATACTTTTACTACTAAGATACATATCTACATTATACATTTATTTATCCAATACTTAAATTTATAAGGTAGATAAAACATAACAATTGAATCTACATATTATATGTAAATAATTTTCCATCAAAATAAACTTCTTTTAGCTATACACAAAATCACTTGACTCAAAGTTTTAAAGATTAGTGGCATTGAATATTTCTCAAGATCTTATCTCTATTTGAAATAAATCTATTGACAGGCAACGCTTTGGTTAAGAAGTCAGCTAATTGACTTGAACTCTCTACATAATTAATATTAACAATTTTCTTTGCAACTTTTTCTCTAATAAAATTATATCTAATATCTATGTGCTTACTTCTTCTATGGAAAACAGGGTTATTTATTAATTTAATTGCACTCTGGTTGTCTATATTCAAAGTAATTGTGCCTTGTGGCTCCCCAATGTCACAAAGAAATTGCCTAAGCCATAAAATTTCTTTAGTTGCTTCGCTAGCCGTCATGTACTCGGACTCAGTTGTGGACAACGCAACAGTTGTGATAGGACCTCCATTAAGTAAAAATATATACCCTGTATTAGACTTCCTAGTATCCAAGTCTCCTGCAAAGTCAGAGTCAGAGTATCCTACTAGTTCAAAATTACCCTGATACACAATAGACATATCTTTAGAATTAATCAAATAACGTAATATTCTCTTTACAGCTGTAACATGTGAGAGACCTGGGTTATTGACATATCTACTAACAATATTTACTGCATACGCTATGTCAGGTCTAGATACAGATGACAAGAATAACAACGCTCCCACTGCTTCTCTATATGGGAAATTAATAGGTTCATTAATTGTTTACATCAGCAGGTGTGTTACTACTTTTTGCATCTGACAAATTAATTTTTTGAATTGTTTCAATATATTGTCTTTGACTTATTTCAATACAACCTATTTTACTACTTATCTCCATACCAATAAATGAATTAACATCTAAAATCTTCATATTAAACTTTTGTTTAAGAATATTCAATATTTCAGATAATACAACTTTACTTTTGGACAGTAGTAATCCATCATCAACATAAAGAATTAATATTACTTTTACATCTTTAAAATATCCGACAAATACACAATTATCAGATGGACATTTTTTGAAACCACAGATGTCAAGAAAAGAACTAAACTTTTTATTCCAACATCTAGATGATTGTTTGAGACCATATATAGATTTAATTAACTTACATACTTTTGAAGACTGAGTTTTCAATCCCTCCGGAACCTCCATGTATATGTCCTCGGAGAGCTCACCGTACAGGAACGCTGTCTTTACATCAAATTGCTCGATCTGCAGCTCATCTCTCGCAGCAATACTTAGCAATACCCTGATGGAATCATACCTGCTGGTGGGGGAAAAGGTCTCATTATAATCCAAGCCCTTTACTTGTGTGAACCCTCGTGCACACAGTCGTGCCTTGAATCGTACTATTTCTCCATCTTTATTTTTCTTTATGGTAAATACCCATTTACACGACACAGGTTTCTTTTCTGTACGATCAACTAATATCCATGTTTTATTTTCTTCATGTGACTGAAGCTCTTCAATCACAGCTTTCTCCCATTGATGAGAATTTGGACTATTCATAGCTTCTTCGTAAGTATTAGGTATTTCAAATTCTGTGAAATTTACCTCCAGATTATTATCTCGACGTCGACGTAATGTAACATTTCTCAGATTTTCCTGTTCCAAATTTATATATCTTGGAGGAACATAAGTATCATCCAGTTCTTCTAAACTTTTCATACTATCATCTGAACTACTATCTTCAGGCAAACTGCCTTGTTGATCTGCAACGTGTTGAAATTCATCCTGTGGGGTGGACCTGGTAGAATCATCTTCCTGTCCAGCTGTCACTTTTATGAAACTTTGTCTTTCTTCAGGTGTAAAACATTCATCAAACTTTACATCCCGGGATATTGTAATCTTGTTGGTATTTTCACCGTACATCCTGTAATTCTCGTGGTCATATCCAACTAACAACATCTTGACACTTTTCTTAGAAAGCTTTCTTCGCTTTTCTTTTGGTACATGTACATAACCAATGGACCCAAATATTCTGATATGTTGCAAGTTAGGTTTCATTCCATGCCATAATTCAAATGGCGTTACATCTCCCGTCTGGCTTGATGTATTTCTATTTAACAAATATATGGCACAATTGACAGCTTCGGCCCACATATTTAAGGGAATGTTCTTTGCATATAGCATTGTTCTAGCAGTTTCCATGATGGAACGCATTTCTCTTTCTGCTCTCCCGTTCTGTTGAGGGGTATACGGGGCAGTACGTTCATGCGTTATTCCCTTTTTCTCCAAAAATGATGTAAATTCTTGGTTTACATATTCACAACCATTATCTGTATGTAGTATGCACACATTGTGTTGAAATCTATTTCGCACAATTGCATTATACTTTAGAAAGTATTGGAAAACTTCACTCTTGTGCTTCATGAAGTAAACATGGCGATAACTTGTAGCACCGTCTTTGAATAAAACAAAATATCTCATACCCGATATAGAAGGCTCTTCTATAGGACCACATACATCACTGTACACAATTTCTCCAGGTTGTGTTGGACCTCGGGTTGATTTCAGAAAGGGGCGCCTTGCTTGCTTTCCATATTGGCATGCTTCACAAATAAATTCCTCGTTTCCGCTCAATTTAACAGGAATCACAACATTCTTACTCATATTTTGGAGCTCTTTAATATTTATATGTCCTAATCTTTCGTGCCAAACTTTTATGTCTGCTTGCACAATATTACAAACTTCTTGTTTTACTGTTTTCACATCCAATTCATATAAGTTATTTTCGGTTATATATCCACTCATGACAACAATATTATTTTTCAAAATCATGGCTCTTTTCATACTTTTCATTATCATATATCCTTTTCTAGTGGCAGCACCTTCGGAAAACAAATTTCTTCGTAAATCAGGTACATATAGAACATTATCTAGTTTACATCTCTCCCATGTACCATTAACCTTTTTATCTATCAATACAGTTCCTTCGCCACACACTCTGATACTCTGTTTGTTACCTAACTTAACAGAATTGTTGTGTTAAGACTCGTTCAAATCGCAGAAGTATTCACGCTTAAAAGTCATATGCATTGAGGCGCCGCTATCCAGAATCCATGCCTCTTCATCATGTTCATTCAATGCAGCGCTGAACGCTGACATATTGTTGGGTTTCTTGCTATCATGCTTTTTCTTCGGCATTCTACATTCTTTCGCGAAGTGGCCTCTTTTGTCACAATTGTAACACACAAATCTATGACTGGACACTCTTTTCTGATCATTTGAAGAGTTCTGTTTATTTCCATTTCTTGGTTTGAAATTTCCTTTGGAAGTTACTAGTGCTCTCTTACTAATGCTTGCTTCATTGGCAAGGCTGGCCTCTTCATCTACTAGACGAGAAGTGAGATTTCGAATTGTCTGACTTTCTTTATCTAGTGAGAGCCAAGCCTATCTAAGCGACCGGTATTTTGACGGTAACGTACTTAGGATCTTGGTCATTACTGCAGTATCACTGATTTTCTCACCAGTCTCTCGAAGCTGCTTTGCTAAACTTTCCACCTTCGACACATGCTGTGCCATGGTATCACTTGCACTATATGAATATTGATAAAAATTTTCATGAACTAACATTTTGTTATATTCTGATTTCTGTTCATAGATGGCTTCTAATTTTGTCATGACCTGTTTAGCAGTCTCGCAGTTTTCTATTATGGATATTTGATTTAAATCCATGGATGATGTCAAAATGAACATGGCCATGCCGTCATCTTTATCCCACTGCACTTACGAGCTGGTTTCCTCTGGTCTTGCCTTTTCTATGTTTAATCCGCGTGCTCTCAACGCGCATTTCACTTGAAACTTCCATTGTTTTAAGTTTCTTCTATCAAACTTCTCAATTTTCATGGCATTTGTAACCTCCATTGTAGGTTAGTTTTTTATCGGTTTTAATCTTGCTCTGAACTTGAATTTTTTATTGAAATATATAATTATCGTGTGACTGGACCCATAACCTGTTCAGATTAGGCAGTATTTTCAATAAAAATTCTAGTAGATTTCTTGATAACACAAACACTTTATTTTCATGAGGTTACAAAACATTTACGAAATTACAAGAGAGCGATGACAGATGACGGCTAATCATAGATATCACTTTTCATAAACTAAGGAGTTATTTTTTTTTAAACTAAAGCACCATAGTGACAGAGAACTTTTACTACTAAGATACATATCTACATTATACATTTATTTATCCAATACCTACAAGGAATAAAGTGATAGTGTCAAGAGATGTAAGAATTGATGAAACTCAACTAAAGTACAAGGAAACCGAAGAAAATGATAATATAAATGGAGAAAGGTACTATGAAGATGAATTGATTCAAAAGGAAGATACTGAGTGTCCTTCTGAACATGACACAGAAAATGACCAAGAGATAAGAATACCTAATGAAAATGATGGGAACATACAACATGATGGAATACCTAATAATACTAATAAAGAAGTACCAAAGAATAATCAAGAAGATGAAGAAGAAGAAAATGAGAAGTTGAATGAAAAAGATAGAGTAAATATGCAGAAATATATAACGAGAACAGGAAGAGAAATTCGAAAACCAAAAAACTTACAAGAATATGATCTAAATATAGTGTGGCGTGCTATACACGACAAAGAAAGAAGGAGGAGAAGACGGCCTGTCATAAGTGACAGCCGGCTTTCCCTCGCTCTTCTGGTCTCTCGGCTCTCGCTCGCTAGACTGTCAATCAGGGCGCAACCTACGAATCCAAGATAAAAACAGTTAGTTGCTGTTATCCCTGTACGGATAAATCCGTGTACGAAGTGTATATACGTGTTACTGGAATATACTCTGTGTGTTTAGTTATCTAGGAGTTTTATTTGGAGTTACCTCTACCGAATTGCACCTCTGCAAACTTTCCTCCAAATTGGTGACCAACGACTCCAATGTGGGATATGTCATATGGCCAAAGGAAGATCTTCCGACCGAGCGAGGTGTTATGCCCGGTCAGGCTTCGGCCCACGTGATACATTTCAGATGTCGTATATATACTGACGCGCTCAGTGAGTTCCAGTGAGTCGGAACTGTTGCAGTGAGTCCCAGTGAGTCGGAACTATAAGCTGCTGCACGGGATCCAGTGAGTCGGATAGCTGCCGTGCGGGGCCGATGCTACGTGCTGACCAGGAGAGATGTGCTCTGCTTTTGCTGACCGGTTGATGTAGTGAGAAAGCCCAATGATGCCGATGCGGAGTCGCCCAGGCCGCGGTACATTGCGGCTAGTGGACGATGTACCCGATGAGGCGATGCTGGCTGGCGCGGTGCGGAGGGGCGGAGAGTGATGATGGTGAAGGTGAGCGTGGACCGTATTAAGCCGGCCTTCACCGAACTGCCTGCACCCTCTTCACCTACAACAACCACGCCCGCACTTCCCTTGCCCACAACTGCTACGCTTACAACTACCACACAAGCACCTTCTCAACCTGCAACTTCTCCTACAATTACTGCACCTATGCCTTCTCAACACGAACCTACTTTGCCCTTACAAAAACTACCCTGGACCACTAGATCGGGTCGCACCGTAAAATTTAAGGACAAAAATGAATACGTTTACTTTTAATAATCTTTAAATAATCTCGTGCATTAAAGTCCTAGTGTTGGCGACTGGCTGGACAGACCATTCTGTTTTTAAATATTGTATTTTTTACTTTTCTATGTCACATTTTTTCCTTTTGACGTCTTTACTGTTTTTGTGATTTAGTCTATCTTGGAACATTACAGTTGTCGCTTCACTTGGTGTTATCATTTGGTAGTTACAGTTTTCCTCATCTTCGTATCATACAGTCCATCTCTCCCGTCGTTATCATTTGGTCCTTCTTCGCTGTAATTTAGAACCATTATTTTGTCTTCATCGTAGTTTTAAAATCGTCTTAGTTCTAGTTCATTGTCGCCTTAGCGTAGTACTATCATTAATGCGTTGTAGTATCACCTTATTTTACTTTATTTGTAGTATCCTTCTCTTCACCGTAGCTTATTTTCGTCATTTACTTCACATTACATTTTAATCTTTCGTTTGCGCATTTTTTTTAGAACTTCATCATGTTGACGCGTTCTAAGAGTTCTAGAAAATCCATCGCAGAAGCGGCAACTGCCGAAGCCGAGCAAACCCAGTGCAGTGATCGTTCGCTTCACGACGTTCGCCTGGTTTCGAACACTGGTTCCGAGATTGACCCGGCATCGTTGGCTGGGAGAGTCTTACAGCCCACAGACACAGCGCCTTCCGGCGCGTCGCCAGGGCCCGAGGCAGACGACCATCCCAGCCGGCGCCAAACAGGGGAGGCTTTCTTTCAAAGCACTAACGCGAGTTCTTGCAGTGGTCGAACCGGAAACGAGCGCACGCAGTCTTCGCGCTCTTCAGCAGCCGTAAGGGCAGAAAGGTTGGCCCTGGAGGCGGAGTGCACGCGGCAGCAACTGAAGCGGCAGCGCGAGCTCTCACAACGCGACGCCGAGCGCGAGCGCGAACTCGCGCGCCTGGAGGCCGAGGTCGAGCAAGCGGAGCTTCGTGCGAAGCTTGCCGCATCGGAGCTAAAAGATAAGTCTCGTTGTAGTTCTTACTCTAGTTTACGACGTACCGCGTCATGGGTACGCGGGCAAAACATGGCAATTGCAGGTGACAGGCCAGGTAGAACCCCAGCTGTGACTTTGGGAAACACCCAAGGTCCACCCGTACAGCTGGCGGATCTGACCTTCGAGGCCTTGTCACCACGTGCTACCGCCAACCCTTGCCCACCCACACAAATGACGGGTACTAACGGAGGACTACCGAGAGCTGATTCATCGTCTGAACCGATCGCTCGACTCGCCCAAGCCATCAATGCTCTCGCCGACCGCCCTAAAAGACCCGAACTGGTCCCCTTTGCTGGTGAATTAAGCCAATGGCTTGCCTTTAAATCCAGTTACGATAGAAGTAACGCAAATTTTTCCGCAGCGGAAAACATTTCGCGACTGCAAAACGCGATTCGCGGACCCGCCTACCACTCCGTGGCGTCCTTGCTGTGGACGTCTCTTGACCCTCAGGAGATTATCGACGCCCTGCAGCAGACATACGCCCGGCCGGAAATTCTGGTGGCCCGAGAAATCTCGGACATACGGGGCAGTCCTAAGATAAGTACCCCTGAACATTTAAATGCACTTGCGAACAAACTGCGAAACTTAATTAGTACAATCAAAATTTTAAATCAAAATGACTACTTGTACTCGCCCGAGCTTTTCCGCTCTATTCTATTAAAACTAAACGAGCATACGAGGTCTCGATTTACCGACTTTGCCGCCGCTTGTATGCCTTCGTCTCAAAATATGACAAAATTAGAGACGTTGTCAAAATTTCTTTTAGCGGAGGCGGACAAACAACTTAAATATAACTTTGTATCCGATATTGTTAACGTGACGCCCAGGCCGCCTGTTTATACTATGCACAAAACCTTTCCCAAACGAGTTGAGTCGGTACACGCAACAACGTCCGGCAACTCCGTACCCACTTGTAGTTTTTGCAAGAAAGGACAACACCTCATAAGAGCGTGTCAACCATTCCTTTCTCTATCGGTAAGCGACAGGTGGCAGTGGGTAAAAGACTCAAAAGCGTGTTATCGATGTCTTAAAACTTACCCACACTCGTGGAATAATTGCCGCGGAACTAAACGCTGCGGGGTCGACGGATGTCTCAGACGACACCACGCACTACTTCATGGCCAAACTGACATTACATTACGCGCACCGGCCGACGTGCAGGTAACCAATACCAGTACCGACGTTCAAAGTGCCGTCACAAGCGCCACCATACGTAACAGTAGCGAAACAGAAGCACCGCTACAGATATCTAATACTGACCTCCCACAATTTCCAGAAACTCCGCAGCCCGTCAACTTCCCGCGCGGCCTTCTTAAAATCATTGCGGTCACTATTGAGGGCCCCGACGGCGAGTATGAGACGACGGCACTACTGGACGAGGGCAGTACCGCGACGCTCATCGACAGCGAAGTAGCGACTCGTATCGGTGCTGTTCCCATCCGACAGGAGCGGGTCAGGTTAGAGGGGGTTGGCGATATGTCGAAGGTCGTGGACGTAAGTTATGTCAACTTCTACATCCGTGGTCGCAATAAAACCGAACGACACCTTGTCGAAAACGCAAGGGCCATTAAACCCCTTAATTTACGGGTGCGTAACGATAAAGTGAACGTGGTAAATTACGACCACTTGGCGGCTTTGTCCACCGACCTGACGACAAGCAGCGACCCCCCTTCCATACTTATCGGTGCCCCTGACTGGCATTTGACAGTCAGCCGTGAGGTGCGTTGTGGACGGAAAAATGAACCTGTCGCCTCGAGAACCCTCTTAGGGTGGGTACTCCACGGTGCCTCGTCTAACTCTTCCAAGCCAATGCAATTCGTGAACCAGCTCAACGTTCACCAGCACTGTGACGAGTTGGACGCCTTGATTAAAAGTCAATACGATATTGACTCTTTAGGCATTACAAAAAGCCTACCTCGTCAGAGCGGCGACGATGCACGCGCCGTCAGTATCATTGACGAGTCGGCTCGACGACTGGCGGATGGCAGGTTTGAAGTCGCTTTACCCTGGAAGGAGCACTTACCAAACGTTGTACCCGATAGTTACCCACAAGCGTTGTCCCGCCTTAAGGCTCTTGAAAGGCAAATGTCAAAGGACCCAAAGTTTGAAGTAGCGTTTAGAAAATTTATTACGGATATTCTATCTAAAGGATATGCCGAGGAATGCGAACCTAGTACCTACCACGGAAGCGACCAGCATCGTAGTCGCGTCCGCTGGTACCTACCTATATTTGGTGTCTTCCATCCGCAGAAAAAGAAGTTGAGAGCCGTTCACGATGCTGCCGCTACGACACGAGGTGTCAGTTTGAACAGCATGTTGTTACAGGGCCAGGACCTCCTGCGATCTTTGATAGATATACTATTCAGGTTTAGAGAAGGGCCCGTAGCTTTAAATGCGGATATAAAGGAGATGTTTCCCCAGATTAAAATAAGTCCTAAAGATAGGGACGCTCAGCGCTTTCTTTGGCGGTCAAACGGAGTGGTACGCGAGTATCGTATGTCGTCGATGATCTTTGGCGCCGTTTGTAGCCCTTTTATAGCGCTCCACCTTAAAGATAAAAACGCTAAAGAATTTCAATCGACTCACCCAGAAGCCTGCAGCGCCATCTTAAACGATCACTACATGGACGACTACCTATCTAGCCATTTTAACATCGCTGACGCAGCACGAATAGCTTCGGAGATAGTCATGGTTCACAAAAATGGCCAATTCGAAATGCGATCCTGGATCTCCAACGTACCAGACGTATTATCTAAAATTCCAAAAGAACTCCGAAGCGATTGTGATGACGTCTACTTACCCTCTAACAAGGAAGTAGGCGTTCTTGGCGTCAAATGGAATCCCGCCCGAGACACTCTCACCTTTCGGGCGACCACTGAAACGACTGACGAAGCCGTTACCAAACGAATTGTTCTCTCAAATGTGATGAAGCTGTACGACCCTTTAGGTCTTCTCATGCCCATCACAATTTGGGGACGCATTCTTATACAAAAATTATGGCGCGAAGGCGTCGGTTGGGATACGCTACTGCCAAGTAAGTACGTAGAAGAATATAAAGCATGGTGTAAACTCCTAAGGGAAGCCTCCTCTATAGAGGTGCCACGATGCTACCTTCTCAACCTGGAGCGGAGTGACATTCAACTTCATGTCATTTCGGACGGTGGAGAACAAGCATACGCCTGTGTCGCCTTCTGGCGCGTGATGTACACAGATGGCACCGTGTCTGTAGCCCTAATCGGTAGTAAAGCGTGAGTGGCGCCACTGAAGCCGTTATCGATACCCCGATTAGAGCTACAAGCAGCGCTAATTGCATCACGTTTCTCGCAAACAATTAAAAGTGCCCACCGTCTAAAACCGTCGCGGACAATATTTTGGACGGATTCCACTACAGTTTTGAAGTGGATTAGGAGTGACGCGCGTAATTTTAAGCCCTTCGTAGCGCATAGGTTGGGAGAGATAGCGGAACTCTCCAACCCGTCTGATTGGAGATGGCTCCCTACCTCTCTCAACGTGGCTGACGATGCCACGAAGCCCAAAGTTTTGAAACTCGAGGCTAACCATAGATGGTTTTCTGGCCCGCCTTTCCTTTTGCAGACTGAGGACTTTTGGCCAAAGGAAACGCAAGCCAATACCGCGAACCTTTCAGATTCCGAATTAAAGCCAGAAATTGTTGGTCTTCTTACCGAAGAACCTTTTTCAAAATTCCCAGTGCCCGATCCGAGACGTTTTAGTAGTTGGCTGCGCCTTCTGCGATCCACTGCACGCGTTTATCAATTTGCTAGATTGTTTATGTCCAAAATAACTCGTTCGGCTGATCTTAATTCTTCAATTTTCATGTCCATAGGTCCAGGGAGCACCACGTCCCTTCTTCAACTTCTAGAGTCCGACCTCGCCTGGGCGGAGAAGACATTATTGAGATACTCGCAATGGGATTGCTTCGCCGAAGAAATCACACACCTGCGGGCCTCGCTGCCCCTCCCCAAAGCCAGCCGAATAGCGTCTCTCTGTGCGTTCCTGGACAAAGATAACCTCCTGCGGGCGGACACCCGCATCAAATTGGCATTAACGGCTACCGAAGACGTAAAAGCCCCAATAATATTGGACGGTCGGAGCCACATCGTGCGATTATTAATAATGGAACTCCACGTAAAGATGGGACACGGGTTTGACGAAACTGTTCTCAACGAGCTTCGACAAAGATTCCGAATTATTAACGCTAGAAAAACCATTAAAAGCGTCTCGAGCTCTTGCGCTGGGTGTCGAAGATTTAAGGGTCGCCCGGTCCTACCACCAACTGGAGACCTGCCCCTGGAGAGGCTGAACCACCACACAAGACCATTCACGTTCACTGGCCTAGACTATTTTGGTCCGTTCGCCGTAGCTGTGGGCCGTCGACAAGAAAAAAGGTACGTCGCCCTTTTCACATGCCTAGTCACGAGGGCTATACACCTGGAAGTGGTTACAACGTTATCTGCCGACGCCGCAATAGCGAGCCTAAGGCGGTTCATCGCTCGAAGAGGATCGCCCAAGCAGATCCTCTCTGACAACGGAACGAATTTTGTCGGTGCAAGCAAAGAAATGAGAAAACTCCACGGTGGCCCCGTTATTGACTTCGCTACGAATGGAAGAATACGATGGCGCTTCATCCCCCCGGCCGCGCCTTTTATGGGGGGGGCCTGGGAACGGTTAGTGCGCACCGTGAAGAACGCGCTCAAGACAACTCTCAAAAACAGGTCCCTCCCCAAAGAGGACACATTCAGAACATTGCTCTTAGAGGCTGAGGCAATCGTCAACTCCCGGCCACTGACGTACGTCCCCACGGCGACCGACGCTCCAGAAGCGATAACACCATTCCACTTCCTAATAGGCACGTCATCGGTGGTTCCTTGGACTAACGACCTGACAGATGGGGAGTTTTCACAACGCCAGGAGTGGCGGAAGGCACTTCGGCTGGCGGACCACTTCTGGGCTCGTTGGCTGCGGGAGTACCTGCCAACGCTAAGAGAGAAACTGAAGGAGTCCCAACCATATCAAGACATAAAGGAGGGGGACGTGGTGCTGATCGTGGACCCTACCCTTCCGCGCGGCTTGTGGCCGCTAGCTAGGGTCTCGAGGACGTACCCCGGTCAGGACGGTCGAGTCCGCGTAGCGGACCTCCTCACAAAGGGAGGTACGCTGCGCCGACCGGCTAGAAAATTAATTGTACTGGAGGCCCAGCCAGTCGCCACCGAGTTTTAGTGTCCCACTGGGGGCGGGTATGTTGGCGACTGGCTGGACAGACCATTCTGTTTTTAAATATTGTATTTTTTACTTTTCTATGTCACATTTTTTCCTTTTGACGTCTTTACTGTTTTTGTGATTTAGTCTATCTTGGAACATTACAGTTGTCGCTTCACTTGGTGTTATCATTTGGTAGTTACAGTTTTCCTCATCTTCGTATCATACAGTCCATCTCTCCCGTCGTTATCACCTAGCTATCCTTCTCCGTGGGGGGGGGGGGGGGGTGGTGTGGCGTGCTATACACGACAAAGAAAGAAGGAGGAGAAGACGGCCTGTCATAAGTGACAGCCGGCTTTCCCTCGCTCTTCTGGTCTCTCGCTCGCTAGACTGTCAATCAGGGCGCAACCTACGAATCCAAGATAAAAACAGTTAGTTGCTGTTATCCCTGTACGGATAAATCCGTGTACGAAGTGTATATACGTGTTACTGGAATATACCCTGTGTGTTTAGTTATCTAGGAGTTTTATTTGGAGTGACAAACTTTCCTCCAAAATAGCATACTGTCTTTTATCAGGAGATCCACAAGAATATGAAGATGCAATTCATGACAAAGATTGGGAAAAAGCAATAAAGACAGAATTGAAGTCACAAGTGAAATTAGAAACATGGGAAGAAGCTACATTACCAAGGGGAAGTAAAGCAATAGATACAAAATGGGTATTCAGAACGAAACAAGATGGAACCAAGAAAGCTCGATTAGTAGCGAAAGGTTTTCAACAACAGAACAATGATAATCATTATGCTCCGGTAGCCAAATTGTCAACTATCAGATTAATGATGAGTTTAGCAGTTCAACTAGATTTGTCACTAAAGCAATTGGACGTACCAACAGCTTTCTTAAATGGAAAATTAAATGATAATGTCTATATCAAATGTCCTAAAGGAATGGAAATTAGTGAAGGAAAAGTTTTAAAACTTAAAAAGGCTTTGTATGGATTAAAAGAAGCACCTAAATGCTGGAACCAAAGATTTCATAATTTTGTAACTCAGAAAGGGTTTGTACAATCACAGCATGATTTATGTTTATATGGAAAAGCAAAGATTTGGATATTACTCTACGTGGATGATATTTTACACCTTGGAAATAACAATGAGATGATAAAAGAACTAGAAAAGGAATTTAAAGTAAAGAACTTAGGAGAAGTACATAAATATTTAGGATTAGAAATAACAAGAACAGAAGGTAGCTTGTAAATAAGACAAACAGATATGATTTAAAGACTTTTAGAAAAATATCACATGCAAGGTTGCAAATTAAGCAAAACTCCAATGGAAATTAACATACCATCACCATCAGATGTGATTGATGTACCTTTCAAGGAATTAATAGGTTCATTGTTGTACATTTCTGTGAACAGTCGACCAGATATTACTTATGCTGTATCATTTTTAAGCAGATTTGATTAACTGAAGCTGAGTATGTGGCTGAAGCACACTCGATGAGTGAACTTATTCACATCAAAGGAATATTTTCTGATATATTTAGTAATAGTATCATTTCAGCTCATTTATTGATTGACAATCAGAGTACAATAAAATTAATACAAAATCAGATGAATACTAAAGCTTCTAAACATATTGAAATTAAATATCACTACATTAAAGATTTAATTTATAAGAAAATAGTGTCAATCTCGTATGTACCTACAAATGAAAATATCTCGGATATATTTACAAAATCTTTATCTATTCAAAAACATAGTTATTTTTGTAGCAAGTTGAATTTAATTTAAATATTGTATTGAAAAAGTTATGCATGTGATTATTATATACATTTAATTGTTTAGCATTCTTATTATCCTAAGATAGTTAAATAAAATGGTGCCCGTACTTTTATGTTAATTATTTACCAAAAGAAATCTAATAGAGTTCAGGGAGTTTTAGATAAGTATTTACACGGGGCTAAAAAACGAGATAAGACGCGTATAGATTGGACCGACGAGGCGAATAGTGCATTTGAAGTGTGTAAAGAAAATTTGAAAAATGCCGTCACTATTTTGCATCCGATATCTAATGCTAAATTAGGGTTAATGACTGACGCGTCAGATTTTAGTATAGGGGCAGTGTTAAATCAGTGGGAAGAAAATTCTTGGAAACCTTTAGGATATTTTTCAAAAAGATTATCAGAACCGCAAAAGAGGTACTCCACGTATGACAAGGAGCTTTTAGCGATTTATTCGGGAATAGTTTACTTTAGGGATTTAATCGAAGGTAGAAATTTAACAGTTTACACGGATCATAAACCTCTTACTTTTGCTTTGAGTAAATTAAGTTCTAATAAAGAGTTACCTAGGCGAGCGCGTCAATTGTTGTATATTAGCGAATTTACAAGCGACATACAACATATACAAGGCACTGAAAATCAG
Organism: Aricia agestis; assembly: GCF_905147365.1. Taxonomy (NCBI): domain Eukaryota; kingdom Metazoa; phylum Arthropoda; class Insecta; order Lepidoptera; family Lycaenidae; genus Aricia; species Aricia agestis. Next base: position 19,512,390 of record NC_056408.1, on the reverse strand, counting down.
GTGGCCGACGCTTTATCGAGAATCGAGAGTATCATATGTCCTAGTTCGAGTGAATACGTGGAGGTTGCGAGAGCACAGGCGACAGACGCTGAGCTCGCGAATTTAATGAAAACAAATGATAAATTGCAATGGAAACAGTTAGCGCTCGATAATAATGACGATATTAAAATATATTGTGAAACATCAGCTCAAATTATTAGGCCGTATATACCAGCGCAGTTTAGGAAAAGTATTTTTCATAAATTTCATGACGTTTCTCATCCCGGGGTTAGAGCATCGCGTGCGTTAATTAGTAAAAAAGTTTTTTGGCCAGGCATGAATAAGGACGTAGGGACCTGGGCCAAGACGTGCGTGAGGTGTCAGAGAAGTAAGGTTATTCGGCACACAGTTTCGAAACTTAGCGATTTTAACCATAGCAAGCGTTTCGATCATTTGCACTTGGATTTGATCGGACCTTTACCGGAAACTGAGCACGGATCGGACCTTTACCGGAAACTGAGCACGGTTTTCGTTACTGCGTCACTATGATCGATAGATTAACGCGATGGCCTGAGATTTGCCCTGTGAAGGACATGACGGCAGAGTCGGTAGCTAGAGCAGTTTATGAAGGATGGATTTGTCGTTTCGGTTGTCCTAAAATTATTACTACCGATCAAGGTAGACAGTTCGAAAGCGAATTATTCACAGATTTAATGAAATTATTAGGTATTCAAAAAACTAGAACTACCCCATACCACCCACAGTGTAATGGTAAGATAGAAAGGTGGCATAGGCCTTTAAAGTCGGCTCTGATAGCTAGATTGAATAATAATCTATCATGGTTAGTAGAACTACCTACGGTCATGTTAGGATTAAGAGCTGCTTGTCAAGCGGACAATGATAATATTAGCGCGGCGGAATTTGCTCTGGGTCATTGTTTAAGGTTGCCGGGAGAATTTTGTTCAGATAAAAGTATGAAAATTGATAATCCACATTCATTTATAAGTAATTTAAGAGACACTTTGAACAAAATTAGGCCCATAAAAAGGGCATGTAAAAATAGCAATAGTACTTTTGTGCATGCTGATCTAAATTCCTGTTCACATGTTTTTCTAAGAGTGGACGCGGTACGGAGACCGCTAACGCCTCCGTACAACGGACCATATATGGTTTTAGAAAGAAATAGTAAAGTTTTTAAAATATTAATTGATAATAGAGAATGTAATGTGTCGATTGATAGACTTAAGCCCGCGTATATTTTGGAAGAAAATGAAGTTAGACATGACAGTAGATTAGATCAGCATAGTGAGGCTACATACGCCTTTACAGAAATCACGTAGTGGCAGAAAAATTAAAAGACCTGTAAGATTCTTGGATGGTAACTAGGTTAATGGTGCATTGGCATTTTTGTTAGCAAGTAAGTACGCGAAGGTTGCGTAATGTCATCTCAGCACGTATTAATTATTATAAGACGTTAAGTTAGGAATATTTGCATTCACTTTATTTCAATTCTCAGCTCAACAAGTTAGTTATATATAATAATATATAAATTTGATTATCAGCTCAGTGCACAAAGTTTTAAGTTATCAGATTAACTCAGTTTTACAGCATCAAACGTCAAAACGGAGCGAATCACGCAACAGCATCTAATACTAATTTTAAATTGGAAGTGTTGAGCATCACGGTGACTGTTATGGCAGTCACCCTTTTTGTGTTTTGTGCTATTTTAATATACAAAGTTTGTGTTACACGTGCAAGGAAGATGTTAAGGAAGGAATTAAATTGTAATCAGGGTACAGATTTAAGTGTATTGTCACAACATAAAGTCCCAAATGTTAATGTTTGCGAAATTCAAAAAAATGTTTCTTTGTTATTTGTCAATTATGTAAATCATTTTTTTTTAGAAGGGGGTGTATGTAGTGTGTGTTATAATTCTCGGTAATTGCATATTGTAAATTCAGCTATATTTGTAACGCGGCGAGTTAACTCCTGCGAGAGTCAGTCGTCTGCCCATCGCCTACATAACTTGTTGTGCGAATAAAGTAATTCAGCTCATCCAGTATTTAATTTGAAGACCCCAGCCTTTGTACACTAAATATCGGACGTTTATTCAAAACATAATCAGGAGCTAAATTTTGTAGTAGTTGATAAGCCATATCGTTGTTTATATGTTGCCTAGGTGTATTTAACCCCTTGAACCACCTCATACTTTTCCATAGAGCTGATTGGGATGTTTTCTCATCTAAAACTGAGCAGAATTTTTGCCATTCCTCGTGTTTAACTATACGTATTTGTTTTTGAGCAGCCTTAACTTTGTTTTTTAAAATATCATAATTACTAGGGGTGGGGTTACGTCGGAATTTAGATAAGGCTAACCGTCTTTCAGCTACTAATTTAGACAACGAACTATTCCAATACGGTTTGGGGGTAAAATTATCAGCAGGATTTACTTTTGGTCGTATAAATGGAATGTGTTTATTTGCTGATATATATACTAAGTTAACAAAAGAATTATATAAATGTTGAGGGTCACTATTATCAGGTATATGAAAGTTAGTAAAAAGTTTTTGTAACGTGTTGCGATATTGATTCCAATCTGCTTTTTTAAAATTATATCTTCTTGGTGAATTACTTAAGTCATTATACGTAACATGAGAAGTGATCTGGATAATAAGGTGGTCGCTTCCTAACGATTCACAGCTTACGTCCCAATAATACCTATATGCCACGTCAATAGTTGCCAACGAGATATCCGGAGAAAATTGTTGAATTTCATTATTGGATAATTTAATGCGCGTATGACTCCCATCATTGAGGCTTACTAAATTTGAATCGACGAGTGCGTCATATATTTGGGAACCCCTTTGGTCTATTTTGTGGGACCAATTAGTGAAGTGGCCATTAAAATCGCCCAATATTAACAGTTTGTTTAGATTCGAAATTAACACCGAGTTAGACAATTTAAGTATTTGTCACACTGCATGCGTTCTGTCATCCGGTCAGGTCAAAACGAACGCAGCCCGCATCATGTATGAACAACATTGTCGGTCTCAATATATTTTGTATAGAATGCGATATGACCGTGCGAGCAACGCGTATTGGCCCGGCGGGTCAGTGGAACACGTACGGACGGCTGCGGGCACGCGGGCGGCGGGCTGCGGGCAGCGGGCAGCGGGCAACGGCGGCCATTTTGTTGATGTTCGTCAGCGGAGTGCACACAAAAGTGTGTAAAAAAAATGTGTAACGAACTATGACGTTGGGACAAAGAAAGACTACATTCCCGGTTAACGATCAGTTTATTAATGCCCACTTAAACCTAATACATGGATTCTTATAGTAATACATTGTATACGTTAACGTATACTTATTACCTATAGTCACTACGCCACATGCCCTACCAAAATAAAAATAAAAATGAACCTAACGTTTATTTTTATTTAGTGTGAAAGTACTTAATTAGTAGTACATCAAAATTAAAGAGAAAACTTTTCACATGTTGAAATACATTTTTAAAGGAAAAAAAAATCCTAATTAATTCTAAAATAAAAGAGAATAAAAATAAAAGCTTACAAAAAGACAATCTTATTAATATATTATAAAACAGTCGTCGTTTTCTCATATTATAACTAAGATCTTATTACTACAAGTACAGTCAGAATGAAAAGTGTCCTTATTTAAATTTTATTACTACATGTGATATAATCTGCTTCTATTTTTATGTATAATTTTTTCTTTACCGTCAACTAAGATAACAACATTAGGTGATATATCTTTAACAACTTTAAAAGGACCCAAATATAAAGCATCTAATTTATTACTGTTTTCATTTTTAATTAAAATTAAATCTCCAGGTTTATAAATAACAGGATTTACATAGCTATCATATCTGTCTTTTCTTACAACCTTACTATTATACAAATTATTTCTTGCTTCCATTTGTGACTTTTGTATTCGAAATTTTAGTTCTCTTGGATAATTATCGTAATTATATACTGGATCAATATTACTGGTGAGATTACTAGGTATACTACATGGTTTACTGAATACAAGTTCAAACGGAGTGTACCGAATGTACTGTTGTGTTATATGAGAAACACCAATACGGAAGCCATGTACTCCATTCCTGAGTTTGAGTGTTATTTATCTGCATTCTTAGATAAAATAATAAATGTTTATGCGAATTTTCTATGGAACCTAATGTTTGATGATGATAAGCTGTAGATTGTATATGATTAATTTTTAAAATCTGACAAACTTCTTTTAGCATTGAATTTACGAACTCCGTTCCTCTATCTGACACAATTTCGGAAGGAATTCCATATCTTAATATAAAGTTATAAACTAAAGCCGGGGCCACACCGACGGCCTCTTTAGACTCTAGCGGATACGCTTCCACGTATTTTGTTAAACTACACTGAAGGGTTAAAATATATTTATATCTACTGTCCCTAATCAATGGACCAACTAAATCTAAGTAAACCTTATCGAATGCTGATGATCCACAATCAGTGAGAACCATCGGCTCCTTTACCGTTTTTAGATACTTATACCTTTGACATTTGTCGCATTTTTTTAACAAATTCGGACACATCTTTTTCGAGTCCGCACCAAAAATACTTTCTACGTATATTGTTCACCATACGCCTAATCCCAGCATGCCCACTCGTGGGAAGAATATGAAAATCGTTCAAAATAATTTTCTTTGTATCCTCGTCAGTTATCTTTTTAATTCCTTTAATTACACATAAGCGGGGTCCGGACCACTTACGCTTTTTATTTATATACTGAGCTAGCTCTTTTATTATTAATTCATTTTTATCATCTTTTATTACGTGCACTGTGTCTATATTTAGACGTAAACAAAAGGATTCCATTTCCCTCACAGAGACAGCTCGTGTTCGCTGCGATCGGGTAAACAGTTTCACAAATAATATACGCTGAACTGACGAGTATGCAAAATCTCTACATTCCGAAGTTATCTCAATATTTTTAAGGTTTTTCCACTCTACTTCGTTCACAAAAATTAACTCGGTGTAGACCTTCGGTAACTTAAATATTTCTACGACTCTCGGGTGATCAGTCCAATCGTCGGTAGGAATATTAACCACCGAAGGGCTAGCGCCCAAACCGTCCTTCAATCTCCTACTCTGCGCCCTCGTCAACACTGTCATCACATGCTCATTCATCTCCTTTAATTCATCACTCGTCAACCGTATCCTCGATAACGCGTCTGCAGCCACATTATCTCGGCCTCTCACATAAACCACTTCAAAATCATACTCGTGCAATAACAATCTAAATTTCATTAGCCTGCTAGAAGGATCCGTCATATTATATAAATACACCAGGGGACGGTGGTCAGTTTCAATAATAAATCGCCTGCCATAAAGATATGGCCGGAAATATTTAATCGACCAAACTATAGCTAGTAGCTCCTTTTCTATAGTAGGATAATTTCGTTCGGCCTTGTTGAGACTTCTACTAGCATACGCTACTGGCCTACGGTCACTATTACATAGCACACTTCCAATAGCAAAACCTGACGAATCAGTTTGTAAAATAAATTATTTTCAGGGTCAAAATTTGGGTACTGTAAAACTGGTGGGTGCGTAAGTGAATTTTTTAAAGAATCAAAAGCAACTTGACACGAATTCTCCCACTTGAAAAGTACATTTCTCTTACATAAATTATTTAAAGGTAAACATATATTTGCAAAGTTAGAAATAAATTTACGGTAGTAGTTTGCAAATGCAATAAAACGCTTTACTTCGTCTGCATTTTAGGGAGTGGGGTATTCTTTAAGAACTCTAATTTTTTCCGGATCGGGACTGATACCGTTCGCTGACACGACGTGACTGAGATATAAAATTTCTTTGCGTAAAAAGTCGCACTTTTCGGGATTTAATTTAAGATTTACTTTACGTAACCTAGTCATGATGTCAATTAAATTTTTATTGTGAATATCTAAATTTCGGCCAAAACATACCAAACTATCTAAATAAATAAAACATTTATCGTAATTGAGTCATCATTCGAGAGAATGCACTCGGACTCGTCTTTAACCCCATCGGCATGCGAGTCATTTGATACTGTCCTGACGGTGTCGTGAAGGCAGTATATTTTCTACTATTTGAATTTAATTTTGCCTGAAAATACCCTTGTGTCAAATCGAGTTGTGTAAAGTAAATGGAACCGGAAAGAGAATCGAGTATGTCCGTAATATTTGGTAGGGGAAACTTGTCGTCCAAAATACATTTATTTAAATTACGAAAATCAATCACAAGTCGCCACTTTTTATTTTTACTATTATCTGATGGCTTGGGAACTAATAAAATCGGGCTACTCCAATCAGAGCTCGCCGGTTCTATAATATTATTTTTCAGCATATTTTTTTACTTGATTTTCAATTTCATCTCGTTGTGAATAAGGCAATCTGTACTGTTTTGTATATCGCTCCTTGAATACAAAAGGGACACAAATCGAAATCCATAAATTTTACAGGACAGCCAAAACAAATTTTTGAAACTGTTTTTTTTATAATATTTCATATATTTATTAATTAAACATAAGATGTTAATATATCATTAGATGCGTATTTATTAGCTCTATCTATCTACAATATAAACTTTGTAATAGATGTTACCTATTAAGAAAAAAAAGCATAAAAGTCCCTTTTGCATTCAAAATTTGAACCAATATAATAAAAAATATGTCAAAAATTAAACACACTTTTACAAATAAAAATGGTTTATTGTACCTTTTTGGTAAAAAACCGTATCAAAAAGTTTAATCTTATTACTAGGTAAAAACATAAGTGAATGGACACCAGGAGAACATTGTATTAAAAAATCTAAACTAAAAAACCTTAACTTATTATTAAGTAATATAATTGAGATCAACTTTGTACGTAACTATTATTCAGCAAAATTAAACATCTCTCTAAAACAATTATATTTGTAAGAATTATAGAAAAAACAAGAGATAAAACTGTAATAATCATTATCAAAATATACATAAAATAACCATATTCATTAATAAATTCTCTAAATAACTCAAAAAATAATCAACTGACGACACTAATTTGTCTCTATTTAACATTAATAATTTAAACAAAACAAAATACAAGATCAGTTCCAAAGGCACATAATTCAGTAGCAAAATATTATAGCTTATTATGTAATAATACTAATGCACAGTAACAATCTAAGTAGAATCACAGATAAACACTTTAAGGCACTTTTTACGTAAACTATTTTAAGTTACAAATTATAATCGTTATTTATTATTGTTATGTAAATGTTTGTATAAAATTTATAAGTATTTATTATCAAAAGGAACTTTTAAAATTAACTATTCTAAATATTATCATAATTAGGTATCTAATAATAAAATTACAAATTTTCGTAAAAGCTTTGGTAATACTTAGGAATTATATTTTTCTCAATAAGTTTAAGAATACCCTGTTTTTTAGTTTCGGTTATTTTAAGTTTTTGTTTGTACAGTTTTTTTGGCACTATAGGATTAGCAGACCTTCTTTTTGTCAGCGTGGCTACCGAGGTAAACTCTTCAGTTTCGTAAGAAGTCTTGAAGAAAAATTTGTTCTCATAATCTCGATGGACTTTAATAGTTTTTATATCAGCCCATTTGACTTTTTGTCCATCTTCTGTAGTAGTGTAATTGCCGACAGCCAGAGATTTTAAATCTAAAAAACTCTCATGCGTAAGTTCGTGAACAACGAAGGGTCTTCCTTTCTTCTTTGCAGTTTTAATAAGGGTTATGTACTGATCCGGCACATAAATGGGAGAAGATTTTAAAGCATTCGAAATGTTGCGTTGAATTAGAGAGTGAGCAGCATCTCCTTCATTTTGAGTGTGCCCTTTGATTAAAAAATTATGAGTAACACTCCTCAACTTCGATAACTCATTTATGGCGTATTGGTACGTTGCTAACATAAATTTATTTTTATGTTGGCCACAACAGTTGTCGCTGTAAAATACTACATCAAAATAGTCAGAAGCTTTCTCATTCAAATTTTTCAAGTACGCGAGCACACACGATCCTATTTCGTTAGCACCACGAGCTCCTGCACCTTCATGCCAAACGTAGCAGGTCGTATTATTTGAACCCAGTTCAGTAACAGTAAAATTCAGCACATTCAATTTTGAAATATAGTAAAAACTAGAGACTTCGCCTTGCGGACAAGGCATCACAGCCTGTAAGTCATATTATACACATACTATAAAATTATCACTTATATTTTTTTTATCATTTTCCTTTTGAGCTCTGGCTAAATTTTTTTCTTTCAAATGCAGATCATATTGTACTTGTAAAAGCGTTTTATCTTCAACATTTGCGAAAGCTGTGCAGTCTTCACACTGGTCTTTTTTCGGTTTCCAAAAAGAAATGTTGAAGTCATTCACGAAGATATTATAGTACAGTTTATAAGAAAGATAACCTTTACCTTCAGCTTTACATTTATCGACGTAATCACGGTGCAAAGTAGCAATAGATCGGCTTCCTTCAATATACTCACGCTTAGAGCGAGCGCGACAGTAGTGGCTCTCAATCCTGGGTATGGAGTTAATGTGTTCCTTTGCCCTATCCTTCAAAGCAGCATCCAATTTAAATTGATTGCCATGTTTTCCTCGGTTATCTTGCATTTGTATTCCAGTAAATGATCCAGAAAATTTCTTTACAACAGTCCGAATGCTTTTATCTGATATAGCAAGTGTATTCATAAAGAATAACTTGCATACTCGAATGCGTTGATCGATTTTCGTTAAGTAATATGCGTGGTTTAAGTTTTGGCGGGTACTACCAACACGGATGTACCGATACTTTGGCTCAATGTTTGTTATATGGTTGTATATAAATTGCCTCTGAACGTTTAAATCACCAGTGTCCCAATAGGCATTAAATATGGCTAATCGTTCCTCAAATGAAAACACATTTTGACATTTAAATTTACACTTATCTGAACAAACAGGTCCCATATTTTTGGCAGCAATATTTTTTTTCGATTTAGACATAGTTGTGTGTGCCTTCCCGCTATTGATCAGAGTCTTGGTTTTGTTTCTTTTCCATGATTCTGGATTAGCTTTTCTTTTCCGACTAAGACGCTGAGGATCCACGCTAGCTGGTTCACTGCCAATGCTGGGTGACTGAATATTCACGCTGGGTGACTGATTATGACTGATGGATGGCTGTGTTTCTGGCTGGTTTTATAGTAGAGCGTTTCGCAGCGCCGTTGGAGCGCGCGCGTTCGAAGCTGTAACAAACGTATGGACGAACGGCGCTGCTCAAGCGCGCGGACTTTAAAACGCAACTACTACCCCCATACATATTCGAACGCGCGGCGCTCCAACGGCGCTGCGAAACGCTCTACTATAAAACCAGCCTTAATATTAGGCGACTGAGTATCCAAATTGACTGGCAGATTATCATTGATGAGTAAGTGAGGTTCTACACGAGAAGGCCCCGGTTGGGGTGAAATACAAAATGGTTTGGCAATTACTTTTGACTGTATATCTCCTTCGGAATCAGAAGATTTTTCATGACTAGGTAGAAAGTTGGGATCTAAAACACTGTCATCAGAAGAAAAATCTGCAATTGATGAACTGCTGGATCTTGATGATCGGCTGGAATTGGTATCAGAATCATTATCAGAGTCGTGATGGAATAGAGTCGCTTGAACTGCTACTCGAGTCACTCTGTTCAACAACTATTTTTGGCCTATTTGTGTCTTTGGTATTCGTTACACAGCTTACTTCACTGTCTTCATCCTCTAATATTGATAGGTTAAGATCAGGTTGACTGTCTGCTATAGAATTTGTATCTGAAGAATCAATGGGTAACGTGTCGGGTAGACTGAGTGCAGCTGGAGTATTAAAGAAAGTTTTATTTTGCACATTATTATTGTGGCCAGGTAATGTTTGAACTTTTTCCGATTCTTGAACGGAGGTTGCCATATTCAACATTTTTCGTGCTCTATTCATTTTGTCAATCTGTAAAAAAAAAACATCTTTAACGTTTTATAACTAAAAAACATAAAATACACACAGTTATATTATACGTATATTATACAGTCCTTAGTACATACACACAATACATACATACACTAAAACATACACAATCAAACATAATCCTTAATATGACATTTTCAATACTAATTTGACAGGAATAACACCTTAATTATATTTAACAAATTTAAGCTACCACCTCATATTTAACATTCAAATTCACAGAAAATATTATGAGGCAATGCATTTTAATCACATATTTTTCAACATTTACGAATATCTACCCATATTATTATAGGTCGCTATAAACACTCACTGATATTATTTAAAAAACTTTAAATTAGTGACGAAAGCTACAGGGACAGGGCTTCAATTTAGTTTATATTATTAATTTACAAACAAATAAATACATTTGTATGATTTTTAAGTTAAAAATCACTGAAGTAATAAGAATAAAACCAAATTAACATCAAAATGGTCATTTTTATTTTTAAAATTGTAACGAAAACTAAAATTATTATCATGCAAAACGGCCATATTTCTGGCCTTCCCATTCTAGCACGCTAAAAATAATTATTTATTTCACTATAATTTAATGCAAAAGGGACGTATTTCAAAATATGCTACTGTTGTATTATAAAATATAATTATACTTAACTAATATTGGATTACAAAAAGGACGCATTTCAAATATGGCAATTTTGTATTACAAAATATAATAAAAAATACTAATGTTAGAATGCAAAACGGACGTTTTTCAAAATATGGCACTTTTGTATTATATATTATGGTTACAAATACTAATGTTAGAATGCAAAACGGACGTTTTCCAAAATATGGCACTTTTGTATTATATATTATGGTTACAAATACTAATGTTAGAATGCAAAATGGACGTTTTCCAAAATATGGCACTTTTGTATTATATATTATGGTTACAAATACTAATGTTAGAATGCAAAACGGACGTTTTCCAAAATATGGCACTTTTGTATTGTAAAATATAATCACACTTACCTGAAATTTTGAATCCAACACAGACGTATTTTGGATTGTGGCACTTTTTCACGCAACCGACGTGCGTTAGCGTTGAATCTCCGGGCGCAACTAACAAAATGGCGGTTTAGCTCTGACATTACCTGTCAAAGTGAGCTAATGCAAAAATGGCGGTAAGTCAGTGTAGCCATAATATAAGCAAAAATGATGGGAGTTTTTTTTTCACTATAAAATATAGTCGGTTCAGGTGTAATTTTTGCAATAAAACGATTTTCATTTTTTTTTAATTGTGGCCCTTTTGTATTCAAGGAGCGATATATTGGCTCACTATTTGGTTTTAATTGTATATTTTGCTCATATAAATTACAAGTTCCTAATTCATCACCGGGAAGAAATAACACATCGGAAAATTTTGTACAAATGTCTTGAATTGACTTACTTTCTTCCGGATTTAAATGATTCAAACTAAGTAGCGATAACAATTCTTTGACTCTTTTTCCATCTATATTATTTTGTTTATGAAAGGAGCATATACGGTATTCCGATAACCGTTGAATATTTGGCTTGAAATAACTAAGATTGACCTGCTCGTCCCTTGTATTTAAAATTTGTACGATAATATGACCTCGTTTAGGCCTACAAATACTTCCACCAACAAATACTCCATCGCATAATTCCTCTGGCAATACAACGCATTCATCCTTCTCACTCACACTTATTTCAAATATTTTCTCACACCTAGCTGGAACCGATATAAAATTATTAAAACCTAAAGATCCCATTCTTAAACTAACACTTAAGCGGTTACCTAATAAATTCAAAGATAAAGTATTCTTTTCATAATTTAAAATACAATTATACTTAACTAAAAAATCTTGGCCGATAATGCCATTCTGTAAACACGGTAAATTCCGTAAAATGTAAAACTTGTGTAATATTTCATTCCCACAGATAGTAAGCGGAATGTAAACATATCCCTCGCTTTGTAATTGTCCGCCGACTCCATTTATGCTTATGCTTTCTTTATGCATGGGAATATTCATGTTTCGTAAAGTCTCAACTTTTACCGCTGACAACGATGCACCGGTGTCAACTAACCACCTGAATGTATTATCTTTTACATTAAAAATTTTAAATCTACAGAGTTGTCAAAATTACTGGCTAAAATTATATTATTACTATTATTAAAACTACGGTCAATGCTATCCTTAGATTCCTTAGCCTCGAAAAAATTGGGTCGGAGGCTTGAACTCCTTACCCGGTACATAAAAACCTCGACCTCTAAAAGAGGACATGGGGGCCTGTCTAGAGCCCCGCCGGGGAGGCCGGCTTGCTGCTCCTTGTCACTGACTCGACCGAGGTGGCATCATCATCATCGGTGGCATAATATTTCGGGCTCGGACTCGGCCTCTATTATAATATGAGCCTCGCTGCTTATAAAAATAAGACTTACCTTTGTTGTGTTGGCTCACGCATATAGAACCAACCCCCTGGTCCACAGCGCTGGGTTCAGCCGCTCGCGAGGACTCCTCGTCCTTCGCCGCTCCGATTACATCCTTCAGATGAGTGTAATCTCGGGCCGCTAAAATAGTGCTAAGTCGACTATTTCGCAAGCCTTCCGTAAATCTTTTTACCGCCAATTTCTCATTTAAGGGCCGTAAAATTTCATAAGCCTTGTCGTCACTTCCAGCTTGCGAAATCGTCAACTTAACAAAAAGATCCTCTAGTTTTTTACCGAAATCCTCGATAGTATTACAACCCTGACGGGTTTTCATCATTTCTACTTGTAAAGCAGTTGCAGATTGCTTAGTTAAAAGATGTTTTTTCATATCCAAAATAAGTTCTTTACATGTTTTATAGGTAGAATTAAGACGTAATTTCGCACTCTCCGATAAACGAGTTTTTAAAACGAAATTAATCAATAACTGCTCCTGACTATCATTTAATGTTTGCCTATAAAATTCTAGAGCGTCAATTAATTTTTTAGTGACGTCTTCTTCTCCTGTCATAGCAGGGAGAAGAGAAGCCGCAGTTTTCACGTCAAACTCAGCCATGGTTACCACATTAATATTCGCAATACAAAAGTCCACAATTTGCTTATAATTTCTCTCTATTTCCTCACAAATGTTAAATAATTTTAAGCTTTCATCCTCCTTAATATCTCCATTTCCAATTATTATTTCTAACTCCTTTCGTTTTAAAATATATTCGTCATATAAAATCTGAGTTTGTTGTAATTTACTTTCTAATAATATCTTAGTCCTTCTAACTTTACTTAGCTTAACTAAATTTACTCTTATGCTTTTTAGCTCATCACAAATATCGATAATTTCCATTTTTTTTTTTTAGAACAATATGTTTTTAATAAAGATAATTATAATTTATAAAATAAAATCAATAAAATACACTCAAACAATAGTGTATGAATTACGTTACATTAGAATCAATAATAAACATTTTTATTTTTAATAGGTTACACAGTTATAATAATATTATAACCTATCAAATTAATATCAAATTATCAAATTAAAAATACCAATTGGAGTCACGTAGTCCAAATTTTTGGGGAAAGTACCGCCGAAAATGCGCCGACCCAAGTGTTGGGTGTCCTGACACGGTGGCTCCCTGCGTCTACTCCAGTAAACCCCTCACACTCCGACTTCCTTGGGCTGGTCCGCTCGAACGGGGCGTCTGGCTCCTGATCGCCTAAACGCACTCCTCGCCAACTCTTGCCGGACCCATTGGATGTGGCACTTTTTGTACAGTATGTAAAGTCCAGCAATCACAGCCAACACCAGTAGAACCACAATAACAGTCAATAGTGTATTGTTTCCACTTAGATTTTTGTGAATTAAGTCAATGTCCGCCGAATTTACACCACCCGCGGCATTTTGTGCAATTATTACTTCTTCTTTCGATTGGGTTTTTCCCATTTTAGAAAAAAAAATATAAGTCCAATGAACAGAATTAATTAATTAATTATTTTTACGCGGTGATCGCGGCGCGCGGCTGACTCCCGTCGCGGCTCAAGTGGCAGGGTCGCCATATGACGTTGGGACAAAGAAAGACTACATTCCCGGTTAACGATCAGTTTATTAATGCCCACTTAAACCTAATACATGGATTCTTATACTAATACATTGTTTACGTTAACGTATACTTATTACTTATAGTCACTAAGCCACAGAACAAACAGAGGAGTTTATAGATGCCGTACGACGTTGTCCGTATTTGTACGACTTAGAAGATCACCATTATAAAGATAATGTTAAGAAAATGAACACGTGGCGAGAAATTGCGACGCAGTTCCGTATGAAAGATGGTGAGTACCATGGAATAATAATGCAGTGAATTTTAAGTTTTGTTTATTAGTTTTAAAACTGAAACTCCATATTCTTGGTATATTATAATTGTTATTAATTTAGTTAGCTATTAAAATAATTCAAAAAACTATTGCGAACATTGTAAGCTTCAATGCGAGCCCTGTTAGTATTATTATTAATTGGCCGAAATGCACTATTCCGTGGCATTGTTTCTTCAGGTGTCTGCATTTCAAACAATTCATTTACAACTCGTAAATAATTATGTAAGCAACATGCTGCTTTGACAACATGGACCGTTGTGTCAACATTTGTTTCAAGAGGTCGAAAGAATACTCGCCACTTTTGTGCTAAGATACCAAATGCGTTTTCGACTATACGTCTGGCTGAAGATAGACGTTTGTTAAAATTTGCTTTCTCACGGTTGTTCTCTACCTGGTTCTTAGGAAATGGTCTCATCAAAAATGTTTCTAGTGCAAAACCCTCATCACCAATAAAAACATGAGGTAAATTAGTTGTGCCACCAGGCAAAGGCTTTGGAGGTGGAATATGTAGTTCATTGTTTACAAGTTTTCGATAAAACTCAGATTCTTCGAATATTTTGCTGTCGCTATCTTTTCCGTAGCTTCCCACATTTATGTAAGTAAATTTATAATCAGGGTCAACAACTGCAAGAAGCCCAATGGAAAACTTTGATTTATAGCAGTAAAATAGTGAACCGCTTCTTCGAGGGCATTTTATGGTGACGTGTTTCCCATCAATACTTCCTATACAATTTGGGAATTTCGACTTTTGGCGATAACCAGTTTCTGCCATAGTCCATGTTCTTTCGGTAGGTGTAGGTAAATAAATAGGTTGCAATATTTCCCAAATGGCTTTGCAGACTTCGTTTATTATATTATGCAAAGTAGAACGACCAATACGGTGAGATAACGCTATCATTTGAAATGAGTCTCCAGTGCCCAAATATCTGAAAAATAAAAAATGTGTTCAGGTTTCTTACATTGTATATACAGGGTGCAATTAAACCTTCCTGGCAATTTTTTTCCAGGGCTTAGGTATCATTAGGAGAGTCCATTTAACCAAAAAAAATTGGGTGTTATATTTTTTTATTGACATATTTTATACCATTTCAAATCGTTGCAGAATGGTCACTCGCGGCGCGGAGGAATGAGAGGGGGTAACGGGGGGTAACACGCTGATGAAGTGGGTACGATGATTGAATATTTTGAAAAAAGGAGACGTGACACAGCTGTGGACCACATCGATCAGTTGTTTTTAAGTTATGCTCACACATTTAAACACATGTCAAGTCGTACTCAAATCACAATAAAATTAAAGATGGCACAGTTATTTGCGGAAGCTGAGATTTAAGACCTAAATTCAAGGGACACAATTCTAGCTAGAGATATCAATTCAAGAACTTCTACAGCCAAAGAGATCAATGCAGGGACACCTCTGACCGAAGAGGTCAATGCAGAAACACCTCTGACCGAAGAGGTCAATGCAGAAACATCTCTACTTAGGATATCAATTCAGGAACACCTACAGCCGAAGAAGTCAATGCAGAAACATCTCTACTTAGAGATATCAATTCAGGAACACCTACAGCCGAAGAGGTCAATGCAGAAACATCAATATATATCTATAGTGACGAAAACATTGCTCAATATTTAAAATTTAATTAAAAATATGCTATGTAGAATTAAAGTACTTTACCTTAGACACACAGCAAGCCTTTCTTTGGTAGTAATCGCCTTTCGCCAGTTTGTATCTTTTTTTTAATTTTATGGCAGATTAAACTATGCAGTTCTTCGAACAACGCTGGGGACATTCGAAAATATATGTAAAAACGATCTTCATAGGAATATAATTCTCGACATAAGTTGCTGTATTCTCCACGTTGTTGTCTCGCTAAATTCAAATTGTGTACCCACACACGTTTCCTCTTTCTGCTATGCAACCATAATAACACAATATTTTCTTCTTCCTCGGTAATCATTTTCCTCGATCAAAACCCAACAATCTAGCAACTATACACACTAACTGAAATAAGATGGCCGCTGTTTGGCCTGCTCGCATCGCCCGGACCGTGACCGGTTGCCCTGCCCGGATCGCTGACCGATTGCTCTGCCCTGACCGCAGACCGATTGCCCTGACCGAGAATGTTGTTCATACATGATGCGGGCTGCGTTCGCTTTGACCTGACCGGAGACCGCAGAACGCATGCAGTGTGACAAATCCTTTAACCTGCCAAAAAGGTAGGGTTAAAATTTTAAATTTTTAACTCCAGGTTATCTCTTGACTCTCGGTGGCGCAAGACGAATCGTCAATTTAACTCCAGACTAGGATTTAACTCAGGGTTTATTTATTTAACTCGGATTGGTGCAAGTGGCCCATAGTAAAATGTTATTAAAAAAACAACTAATCTTGATCCTCGTCCATTTCAATTTCTTCTATATCAAAATCAATTGTGGAACCAAAACCTTCGATATCGTCAACGAATATACCAGATTTGACGGATTTAAAAAAATTATAAAATGGCTTTGCATCAATCGGAATCAGTTTCAATATTTCTTTCAAATCTTTTATCTTGGCATCGGATAACTCTCGTCCTTCAGGATACAATTCAGGTAAAACAATTCCAAAGTCAACCTTCTTTTTACGTTCCTTGCAACCTTTACCAATATCAATAATTTTGGGCTCATCAGTGTGAATGAACCCGAATTTAAGATTTTCATATTTTGTGTAATTGAAGGTAGCGAAATTAAAAATCCTTGTCCACGAATCACGCGTCGAGAACGTGACATATTCCCATCGATGGATGGGAATATAAAGAGCAATTTTGTCTTCGCGAGGTCAGTGTAAAACGAGCCTCTTTTACAACGAACCTCTGCCCGCCGCGCTGCTGAGAAATTTAATCTAATTTCTACGTCGTTACTATGCGCGATAGCCTATAGAACTACTTAAATCAGCCAAGTGTGAAAAATCTGTGCCAAGCAAAGAAGAATCGGGGGCCCTCGAACGAAGCTATCTACAGAAAAAATAACCAAACTGAGGTTAGTGGCATATTCTGCTCTTTTTCCCTCCATTTTTTCTGAAATACAGTCCACAAATCAATCACAGATGGTATTAGAGCTACTGCAACTTAACACAAGGTAATTCCGGATATAATACAACGGCTTTACTGGCCACCGCGAAAATACGATTTATTGATAAATTTAACCGCGTTCATTATTTAAGGTGTTTGGTCGACTCCGTTTCTCAAAGTATATTACTGCCAGCTGTTGCAAACGCTTATCCTTATCAGTTCGTAAACAAGCTCGCTTTTCTGAAGTACAAGGAATAGGAGGCATTACGCTAAAAATAATAAGGATGACTGAGTTCACGTTTGCTTCGAGATTCATTAACGACAGTCGTCGCTATACCGCACTACCATTGGTCGTTGAACATATTACATCACATTTGCCCGATTCGAGAATTGATACGACGGCAATGAGTCATATCGGAAACCTGCAATTAGCCGACGACGAGTTCGGACAGCCAGGACCCGTAGACATACATAAATAGGTGTAAATATTTATTGTGATATTTTATTATCGAATAAAATTAAGAGTTCAAGGCCTGATATGCCTTGCGCTATCGAAACCGCGTTAGGCTATATTTTGATGGGGACCGCTCCAGTGGTCTCGCTAAATCCCGCGCCGCCACGTACTACATGCGCATTTTCGATGGAGCCACTTCATAAAGTCGTTGAGAAGTTTTGGGATACCGAAGTAGTAAGTAAGTAGCTTGCAGAGCTTATTGATTTTCGTAGTGCATTTTATTCGTTATTATATTTTGATCTCAGTTAATGGAAGAATAGACATTTTTGTTATGTTGATTTTAATCAACATTTAGCCTAAGTGACCAAGCTGTACTGAATTAGGTTGGGATAAAATATGTTATTGTAAAAAAATTAACACCCTACTTTTTGTGGTTTAATGGACTCTCCTAATGATACCTAAGCCCTAAAAAATTTGGCAGGTAGGTTTAATTGCACCCTATATATATATTTTTTTTTATCTATGGACGCTTAACACCACGTCAGTCTGATCCCGTGCTAAGTACCTGAAGGACTTGTGTTACAGGTACCAGACAACGGAAATATATTCAATACTTTTATACTATACATATATTTAATATTTTTATTATAATTTTGATGCACAATACACATATTTAATAAACTTTTGAAAAACTTTTTGTTCCGTCGGCGGGATTCGAACCCGCGACCCCCGGCTTGAGCTACCAACAGCCCACCAACTGAGCCACAGAGGTCGTCATAAATGCTACTTTATTTAAAATCTGA
The DNA here is from genome assembly GCF_905147365.1 of Aricia agestis. Lineage (NCBI taxonomy): Eukaryota > Metazoa > Arthropoda > Insecta > Lepidoptera > Lycaenidae > Aricia > Aricia agestis. Next base: position 19,493,728 of record NC_056408.1, on the reverse strand, counting down.
ATTTGAAAAAAAAAAGAGATATGTTTTATTTGAGAAGCCGTTCAACCCTCAATAGAGAGTAAACCCGCTCCTCATTGTAATGAGTCACTTGGAGCAGATCATTCATAGCTGATATATGTCCCTGCATTTCTTGCTGTGACAATTCATATTTCTTTTTCAAATTATCCAAGGAGTGGAGGAGTATTGAAATTTCAGCCTGGAGGTTGCGTATATCGGACTTATAGCTACATTTAATTTGCTCTAACTCAATTTCACAATTTAGCAAATTATTATTCAAATTTTGGTTTTCTTTAACAATTTTTAATAAGTTATTTATGCGTTTTTTTTTTCAGTGACATTTTACAGTATTTTTAATGCTTTTTCTGATTCTAAAGTATTTCTTTAATTTTTTCTTACGATTCATTTTACACAGGATTCCAAAGCCCAGACAGCATGTCAGGATAGTGACCAGAATCTCTGAAACAGTAATGACCCATATTTTAACCTGTGTGTTTCTTCCACATCTGCAGAAATGTGGAAGAAACTTGCTTGTGTCTACGAGCAAAATTCCGAAACAAGCGTACATACCATCCAGCAACGTTTCTTCCAGTATAAGTATAAAAAATAGAAGAGTTAAATAATCAGTTAAAGCAGATGGGAGAACAAATCTCAGAAAAAATTGTCATAAAGCTACGGTATTAATGTCACTACCAGAACGGTACAAACATTTTGTATCCGCGTGGGAATCAGCCCCGGATAGCAAACAAGCATACGAAAATCTCGTAGCTAGATTACTCATAGAAAAAGGTAGCAACGAAAAACGTTAAGTGCTATAAGTGTAACAAAACGAGACATTTCCATTTAATAATCGTAACATAGACCAGAAAATTATTAATTCGTACACTAAACCTATCAAAAAGTGTTATTATTGTAAAAATAGGCAATTTGAAAAGTGAGTGTTGGTTTAAGAAAAATAAAGGCAATGAAAATAAAGTGAGTAATGCGTTTGTGATCTTAAACTCGAAAGGTCAGTTCGATAAATCACAATGGATAGTGGACTCGGGTGCAAGTCAGCACATGTGCCGTCTTTTCACGACCTATAAGGGGCATATTAGATTATCATTTATATTGGATAATTTATATGATTATATTACATCTGATCCAATATAAATGATCATGTGAAATCATACATGCAGACACATGCGGGCCTTTGTGATTATGAATGATGACTACTCGCTCTGTATATTTTGTGAAAAGGAAGGATGGAGTGAAGGTATGTATTGATAACTTCATAAATAAAACTGAGAATATAACAGACCATAAGATAAAATACTGTAGATCTGATACTGGACTGGAATTTGTGAATAAAGGAGTACAAGACCTGTTTACTAAACATGGGATAATACATCAAACCTCAATGCCGTATACTCCTGAACAAAACGGTAAAGCGGAGCGAGAAAATCGAACCCTAGAGAAGCAGCAAGAACATTATTATGTGCAAAGAGTTTACCTAAAAAGCTTTTTGCAGAAGCTGTAAAAACAGCAGCTTATGTTCTAAATCGTACTGAAAAAAGCAATGAGCCAGGAAAAACTCCATATGAAACTTGGAATGAAACTTGGTGAACTGCATTACTTGGTTGTTGAATTCGAATTTCGAAACAATCGATAATGCTTTGTGTTTTGAAGAAACGAGTTCGGAATGCCAAAGGTAAATTTTCTTCTATAGCTGATTTTTCGGGAAAATATATCAACTCTCTCATGAAACGTGCTAATGGTGTCAAAGTTTTTCTAATAATCTTGGCGATTGCAGCCTTCTGCACCCCCAAAATCTATAGCCAATCGAGAATATGAGTCGTTTAATCTAATTTTTTTTAGAGCTACTAGGATGTCCACCTGAGCCGACATTTCATGAGAGAGTTGATATATTTTCCCGAAAAATCAGCTATAGAAGAAAATTTACCTTTGGCATTCCGAACTCGTTCCTTCAAAACACAAAGCATTATCGATTGTTTCGAAATTCGAATTCAACAACCAAGTAATGCAGTTTACACGTTGAAATATCTTATTTCAGTAACACTGAACGGATTTATAAACTTCATATCTAGTGGTTATGGTGGAAGAGTGGACGACGCTACTTTATTCGAAGATTGTAAGATAATCGAGAAGATACCTAAAGGGTCAACTATTTTGGCAGACAGGGGATTTAAGAATATCGCCCCTATAGTTGAAAAAAATGGATGTAGGCTTGTCAGACCACCAAGCGTTAAATCTGGTACGGTTTGTGACAAAGCAGACGTCATAGATACAAAAAGAATTGCTGCTGTTCGAATACATGTTGAAAGATCAATAGGAAGATTGCGAGATTTTAAAATGCTTGGACCGCATGCATGTGTAAATGTGAAAATGTTGTCTTATTTTGATGATATTGTATCTATAGGCTGTGGGTTCGTCAACTTACAGAGTCGTCTAATAAAACAATAATTTTATTATTATAAACTTAATTTTTATATTGTAAACTTTATAGCATTAGAACTTTTTTGAATACACTTTTTTTCCAAAATGCAAGACTTTTGTCCATTAATTCACTGCAAAATTGCATATCGTAATCCACGACATAAATATCCACATTGTTAGAAATTTCAAAGTCCTCATGGGCAATGCAAAACAACCCCTTTTTCTTTTCAGCAAATAACATTTGAAGGTGAATTTGGGCCCTATACTTGTTTGTGATCTGTCCGTCTTGTACATAGTGTTTAATGTTTTTTTTTGCTGGATGGGCATTTTATTTCTACTGCGAATTCTTCTGAAATTCCGTCCAGTGATGCACCAAAAATGGGAAAATCCTTATTGAGGAGTAGCCCACTTTCTTTTATTGAAATATTTTGTTTTGCAGCGACTACTTGTCGAACTTTGGGCTCCAAAGTTTTTCCTGAAAAGACAAACAAAACATCAAATATTTAACATTAAAGAAATTTGTATACGGCTTAGTAATTTCTGAAGTTTTAAATTTGAACTGACTGAAAAATAAATACATAGGTACCTCTAATATTAGCTTTTGTATCTTTAAAAGAATATGCTCCTAATATATGCTCCACTAACACTCCATTATCTTTGCCACATCGTGCGAGTTCGTGCAGCTTTGAGGCAGTAATGCGGCCGTAACGCAGTTCAAACCACATTTTAGATTCAGATTGGTCTATCGTATCTTGCGAAACTGTTTTAATATCAATTTTCTGCATATGGTCCTTGCAAAATTGTATGAAACCGTCCGCATTCGGTTTCTGGACCTGGCGTTTGTAATGACATGCCATTGAATGGATGGATAGGGTAGGCCCATCATTAGGTTTATTGTACAGCATCAGCATTGAATTTAGATTAAATTTGTTTGAGTTCTCAATTACTTCTTTAAAAAAAGACCCATCACTAGGAGGCAAATCTGCCTTCGGGGATTTATTTTTTTTCGAAGTTGGCGTAGGCGCAACCAAATCAGCTGTTTTAATGAATTTTAGATTACTCCCTACACACGAAAGTTTAGCTTTTGTCCAGTAGCACTTCACAGCTGTGCAGGGCGGTTCTTCATAACGCCTGTTTAGCCACATAACTAATGCAATGACGTGTTTGCATCCTCCCTGGCTAGCTGCACAGTCTTCGCAAATTACGCTTACAATTTGTTGCGTCTCTTCGTTGCAAATAAATGTGCAGCTATACGGCTTACTCTTAACTTTGTGCTCCGGAGTGATTCTGGCTTTAACTATGCACAATTTCTTCTCCCTTTTCACCTGCACATAGCCTATTGCGTCATCGCCATAACTTTCTCGAGCAGATCTGCAAAAGGTTGCATTAAGTTTATTAAAGTACTTCGTTTATATTTTACTATGTGTATCTTAAATTATATTGTGTGAAATTTTAAGAATGTACTACTATAGGTAAATCGTTCTGCTGCGGGAAAACAACCACTAAAATTTCACGTTTCAAAACCGTTCTTATATCCGTTGCATGCGTGGCTTAGAACTAGAACATAAACAGTTACGGTCTTACCATAAAAGATTTAAACACCCGTTGAACAGTTGATTAGAGAAAAATTCCGTACAAAATGGTCACAAAACAACTGTTCAACAGATGTTTAGTTTTTTGTGGTACGAGTTAGTTTTTGGAATAATTAATATTATCCTTAAAGTATCGATATCGATAATCTTGTTTGATAAAGCTCTACAACTGTGTCACTACATATTACAAAACACCTAGTGCACAGTTAGTGTAAGTAAAACAATAAAAGTATCTATATCGACAGTCTTGTTTAGTCCAGCTCTATGATCGTGTCAATGTCAGTATGGTGTCTCGCACTAAGAAGCGGTTTTGTGTGGGACAATGAAGATCGGTGCGTAGTGCGTAGGTACAGACTATGCCACAAAACATTGTTTTAAAACACGTTTTCAAACATGCATATTGCATAGGTACCTTGTTCAAACATACTGCAATCACGATCTCACAGGCAGATTGCGCTCGCCCAGTGCGAGAATGTAAGTCACCGGTACAACCTACTAGCGCGCGCGGGCGAAAGGAAATCTTATTATAATATCAACTTCTGTTACGAGGTCTTATGTTTATATTAGATATACTACTATCTACTAAACTAATTACAAAATAGATTGTACTGAATTAAGTACTGAAAAAGATTAAAACCACCTCGAACTAAGGAGAAGTTACCAGGTAAGTAGGTAGATATGTATGTGGGATGATTATTAAGTCTTAATCTTATTAATCTTAATCTTACCTTAGCTACCAGTACCACATATAGTCACTTAGTACAAACCTTGAAAGCTTGACGCCTCTGATCTCTGCACTTGTATACAAAGGATTGTTGGATAAAAAATCAAACACCATTGACATATCGACTTTAGGTAAATTATCTGACTGTCCGCGACTAAATCCACTATCCATCGTCAAAAACTTATCACCTTAAACTCGTATTATCTACTGAGAGCACGGAACACAAACGCCTCGTTTGAGATTGCGGGTCAAAATGCATTTGTGTGCATATTATCCGTCTCATACGCCGCCACAGAATAGATAAAAGTACAAGACGCCTGCGCCGCGGCCGGCCACCCGCGCCGCCGCTCTCGGAAGCCGTGACGTCACACGCGGAACGAGCGACGAGAATTTTAAATTTTGCACGCGTTAAATTAAAAAATTCATAACTTCGTCATTTATTAAGATATTGAAAAAAATCTTACAGCATATTTAATGTAATACTATAAGCTTATAATTAAAATTATAATTTTTAGTTTTCGTGCTATTGGACACTTGCCTATTGGACCCCGAGATCCTATCAGCCCTCGGCGAGGCGACCGATGAGGGGCCAATATGGGGCCAAGAGATACACATTAATTTATCTCAACTATGGTTACCGCTGCTTAAGAAAGGTATGACTAAGGAAGGCCGCGAGAAAATTCTTAAAGAATATCTCGTTCCAAGTAACTGCACGTTACTTCAAGGCCCGAAGTTGAATATTGAGATTTCGGCTGCGGTCCAAGAAATGGTCCGGATACGTGATAAGAAAGTTGAGGGCATGCAGCAGCAGCTTGGTTCCGGCATTACTGCAGTGAGCAGGGCAATGACGTCGTTGTTAAACAACGAAGATAAAATTCAAGTAATTAAAACTCTAAGCGACTCATGCCGAATTTTTGCGACCTACACTATTCGGAAACTCAAGCTCGGATAAAAATGGTGACGCCTGGTCTAACTAAAACTTTCCTCAACATAATTCAGGATAGCGAAAGGGATGAGACGTTGTTCGGTAGCACGCTACCGGACAAAATTAAGGCATCCAAGACGGTGGAAAAGCACGGCCTGCAAATTAAAAAGACGGGACCCGCACCGAGATTAAGCACGGTCTCCCAGTCCCAGAGTACTATCCGCCAGCAGTTTCAGGGAAACTGGGCGGGACCTTCTCCTTTCCCGACGAACAGGGGGGGAGGTCAGAGACGATACCCTGCGGCAGCCCGTCGGTCAGCTCCACTGGCAGCTGCAACGATGTCGCAGCCCAAGCCCGGCCAGAACCGTTCACGTGCCCCTGCTCGACAGTAACACAGGTACGTGTTCATGCCGGCAGAGTACGGTTTTATTGGCGACTGTTGGAACCGTATAACGGACAATGTTAGCATTATTAACTGGATCCGGGACGGAATAACTATTCCCTTTACGAAAACGCCATTTCAAACTTTTGTACCTCCGCCCCAGCAGTCGCAAAACGTCCGCCGGGATATGTTGTTCGCGATTAATAATTTAATCGAACTAGGTGCAATAACACAAGTCGAAACAGCCACTGATCAGTTTATTTCTAGTATATTTCTAATACCAAAATCTAATGGAGGTAATATGTTAATTTTAAATTGAAAATCGTTAAATCGGTTTATACCCAAAATACATTTTAAAATGGAGGACAGTAGAACTGCCTGCAAATTAATACAAAGTAATAGGTTTATGGCCACTATAGACATGAAAGAATCTTATTTACTTATTCCTATACATAACGAATCGCGCAAATACCTAAGGTTCAATTATATCGCGCCGGACTCAACCGAAATGATAACGTACGAGTTTGGTGCATTACCGTACGGACTCGCTATTGCACCGAGGTGTTTTAGTAAAATAGTTAGAGAGGTTTGTAGGTTATTTACGCGGGCGCGGTTTCAAATCAGTTTGTTATTTAGATGACTTACTTTATTTAGGTAAGAATTACGAGGAATGTATTCTTAACGTCAGAGAGACCTTAAAGTTACTGGAGTGTATAGGTTTCGTAGTAAATTACGAAAAAAGTAGTTTAGTGCCTCAAAAGACTTGTAAATTTCTAGGTTTTGTTTATGGCACTAATGATATGACATTATCTTTGCCGCAGGAAAAACGTAATAAGATTGCCGATTTAGCAAATAAGTATTTAAGATTACCTAGGGTTTCCATACGGGAATTTTCTCAGGTGATAGGAGTTTTAGTATCGGCATGTCCGGCCGTGCAGTACGGCTGGTTATACATATACCAAGTTGTTAGAGAGGAGTAAATATTTATTGCTACAGCAACATGGTACATTCGGTACCAGAGTTAATCTTCCTCGAATCATTTTAAATGATCTCAACTGGTGAAAACAAAATATTTATAAAGTAAATATGACAATTAAACAGTCTAGTTTTGCAATCGAAATTTATACAGATGCATCCCGCAGCGGCTGGGGGGCATTTTGTAACGGGAATAGAGTGAATGGCCCTTGGCAGAACAGTGAGCTTAACTCCCACATTAATTTTTTGGAACTTTTAGCTGCATTTTTCGCCCTTAAATGTTTTGCCCGAGATCTAATTAAATGTGCGATACTTCTTCGTGTGGATAACACTACGGCGATAAGTTATATAAATCGCATGGGCGGTATTCAACTTCCACATTTGAATGATCTCGCGCGAGATATTTGGCAGTGGTGCGAGATTCGAAAGTTGTGGGTATTCGCTTCGTATATTAACACAAAAGATAATGTCGAAGCCGACGAGAAGTCGCGCAAAATAAACCCCGACATAGAATGGGAATTATCAGAATCCGCTCATCGTTAGTAGGTTAGGTACTCCCGAAGTCGACTAAAGGTCTTCGCACATTATAACAACTCCACGCCAACGCGGCAGCAACTCTACTCACACTCTCGATGAGTAGTCAACTAGTTGATCCACCCAATGGTCACTAGTGGACAACGCGGTGTCAAGGAGTGGCCAACGCGGTGCCAACGAGTGGGTTATTCAACAGACAACTCGTCTAACCTCAGTTTTCGGTTAAATTTTGTCCAAAGAAGTCGTGTTGCTTATGAAATGTCGAACTTTACATTCAGTGAACTGGCGATTATAGCTATTATATTTGATAATGAAAATGAACGAAACAGCAGGAAAAGAAGATATTGGGTACATGATATGTTGCGACAAAGGAAATCAGAAGGGGAATATTGGAATATCCGGAAACGTCTGCTAGATGACGAAGAAAAATTCTATATCTATTTCCGTATGCCGAGATACTTGTTTTATTATATACTTAATATTATTGAGGACGACATCTACAAAAGAAACACGCGATTTAGAGAAGCTGTATCACCGGAAGAAAAGCTGGCAGTGACATTAAGGTAAGCAATAAGAAACTTTTTTATAATTTATATGTATTTATTTATATATCAAGTTAAAGGATAAATCAAAGCAAAGCAATTTTACTTTAATTGTGTTAAGAAGAACCATCAACCCTCGATTCTTCCATAGGCGTTGTATTTTGCTGTTGGGTGCTAGCGGTGCTACTACCGATAGTACCTGCATTTAGGTTTTGAGTTGTGTAGCCAGAAGTTCCTGGTGCAAAAAAATCATCATAGTAACAGTTTCGATTATTTTGCAGTTCTTGTATTTCAGCTTCCGAAACTAAATTAAAAATTCTTGACTTTAAAAGTGCTTGATTATAGGTAGATAATTTTTTTACTGTGCTAGAAATACTTAAAAAAAATTTATCCATTTCGTCATTCTGCTTTCCATCTTCAACGTTTTTTTTTTTAATAAATATTCCATTAAAACCGCCGATGCACTTGTTTCTTGCAATTTCTTTCGTTTTGTCGTTTTTGGAATGTCAGGAAACACTGATCTAGATGAATCGTACATAGACACCGAAGATTCAGGACGCTCCGAGATAATTGACGAGTCTTGAGATTCTTCATTATTAGTCACATTGGCAAGAATTTCCGCAGCAGATAAGCTATTTTCATCATCACCATCATCTGTGTTGTCCACTGACGTCACTGTAGACCGTTCTTTATAATGTGGTAATAAAAAAGACATTTCAGTTTCATATTGCCATTTTTTATTAGTATTAGCACTCTGACCACTTTTAGTTGCTTTCTTTTTAATGGCTCTTCTATGATATTCCCTTAAGTTTTGCCATATCTTCTTACATTCTGACGCTGTAACAAAATAATATAAATATAAAGAAAAATTGGTTGTTTCAGGTACTTAATTAGTGGCTGTTCATTTAGGACTATGAGTTCAAGCTTTCGGTTAGGCGAAAGTACCATCCGGTCGATATTAAAAGATGTGTGCAATGCGATTATAAATACAATGAAGGGGAAGTTCATGCCCACACCTACTACCGAAGACTGGAAAAGAATCGCAGATGGTTTCAATAAAAAATGGAATTTTCCAAACTGTATAGGTGCCATCGACGGCAAACATGTAAACATAATTGCCCCTCCTAGCAGCGGCTCGCTATTTTTTAATTATAAAAAACACTTCTCTATCGTCCTCATGGCTGTCGTCGATGATAAATACAGATTTATAGCTGTCGATATAGGGGCCTATGGCAAGAATAGTGATGGCGGAATTTTGGCATCGTCAAGATTAGGAAGAGCGATTGAAATGAATACATTTAATATTCCAACTGACACACCATTACCTGGTACTGAAATAATAATGCCACATGTTTTTGTAGCCGACGAAGCGTTTCCTTTAAAAAGGAATTTATTGCGACCATATCCACGTTCAAGTGGCATTTCAGAAAAGGAAAGAATATACAATAATCGCTTATCGCGAGCTCGCAGAGTAATTTAAAACGCGTTCGGCATCTTATATCAAAAATTTGGAATTTATAATAAGAATTTGCATTTACACCCAAAATATGTTGATATTGTGGTCTTTGCGACGTGTATTTTACACAATGTCATGCGGTGTTATAATATAACATCCGATGATGAAGTCAACACAAGGCAGAGTTCGGCCAATAATGATGATGAACAGAGATTACTAAGTAATCTAAGTACAATTCCAGAAGATATAAGTGAATCTTCGGCATCTGCTTTTGAAACTCGTGATATGTTTGCAACTTATTTTCAATCTCCCGAAGGACGAGTTCCGTGGCAGCATTTAATATAGATCATGTATAATTAATATGTAATAATCGTAAGAAGTTGGTTATAATATTATTGGCTTATTAAGAATATTAAACAAGTTTCTATACTAAGCTGGGATTTTATTACTGATTACCTATATTAAATAAACGTAAGGCACTTTATTATAATATACAGAAACCCAAACTAAAAATAAAATATATATGACGTAGATTTAATATTTTATATCAGTAAATTCTGGGATTTTATATTACTGTATGTGAAAAAACTAATTTTTACGATAAACCAAGATTTTTCGAGTGTCCAAGTAGAAAATCGTAGGTACTGTTAACTGTACAATAACATACCTACTTTTTGGATGTAACAGGTTGAATTAAATTTTCTCAACAATGTACTTTAATGAAATGACTTATAAGTTTTAACATTATTTTTAATATCTATTAGAATCACACATATTTATTTGTTCGATAGCTGAATTTCTGTAGATTATGGCAAAATCAATAACTCAAAAAAATAAATTCTTACCTGGTTGCGACAATACAATAGCGATTTCATTCCATGCCTTTTCCTTCTTATGTACGTCACTATATTTCGGATCACGAAGGTCGTATAGTAGCGGATATTTTCGCACTTCTTCTATCAACTTTTCTTTCTGCATGATTTTCGAAAAATTATCACCGTGTACCGCCAACGTGCACTCCGTCCTTCGATTCTATAGTGAATGATGGCGGGCGGGGGGAAGGCACGGGGCGGACGGGTGGGCTGGCAAATGGTTGCCCGTCACGCGTCAGTCGCAAACGCATAGTCGTTACGTGGACAACGTTTGGTCGTTGCGTGGACGACGTATGGTCATTGCGTGACAAACGTGTCGGGGTTGACCTCTAGTGTACGATGCGTAGGCCACTCGTTGTACACTACTTTATAATCATTTTTTGAAATTGAACCTTGAACATATGATACAGGGCTTAAATTTCAATGTCTAGCATAGAGTCGAGTCGCCGGTGAGTTGTTATAATGTGCGAAAACCTTTATTCGCTTCTCGCATCAATGCTAAGTGTTACAAATATGTATACACAAGCTTGGTTTCCGCAACTAATGGAACTATTAGTAACGGATCTAGTTATATTCAAATCTACACTGAGAAAACTAATTAACAAAAACAGTTTGGCTATTGTGTATGTAGCATAACTTAGTATACTCATAAGCAAAGTCAGTTTAAATGCAAACAATCCACTTCAGTTACATCGTATAAAACAAGTTATGGTAATTGAGTTAGGCTATTCATTATAAAAATGTTATGTTAATGGTAACCAATAACGGTTCAGGTACTTTTCAACAAAATTATATAGATTATAATTATGCAAACAATTCTTAATTAATTACACAACCTTCTTGTAGCCAACAACACAAATTGTTTTACTATAAGTTATGTTAATTGCAGCATACAATATTTGTTACGTAAGAATTTATGCCCGCCCGATGCGCTCCCCTCCACCCCGCATTCATGTTCATTCCTGTGTTTTTGCATCGCTATCGACGCTATCCGCGCCGCCATTTATCGTCGTGAAGTGAAGCCAGCGTGAAAGGTCTCATTATTGCTCATTGCTCAATTCATGAAGACCAACCGGACAGCTTCTACTATCATTCCACCTGCCTATGCTTTTATTAGGCAAAAGTGTCACGAAATTAAAACGCACGATGGAACCATCCGAGGAGGCACCTGAAAAATTGACTATCGCGGACTATCTTAGATCGTGGAGCCTTGAAATATACATTGATAAGTTCAACGGTAAGTCTATTACATTGTAGCTATATCTAATGCTGAGTAAAAACAGTAAGAAACGACATTTTGTTAGATAGGTAAATAACATTTTCGCCGAGTCGCGCCCGCGTCCCGGGCCGGCCCATGTGCTCGCTCGTACAAATCGGAAGCTGGCAAGTGGCATTACAATAAGCCCATGTCAAATAATTATTGCGATAATCATTCAAATAAAAGTAAAATGGCTCTTACCCAGTTGATCTGAGTCGTATGTAAAGTACATACTTTCACCTCCTTCAACAGACAGTAAAATCATTTTCTTTACTTTTTCTTCCGCTGGTGTTAAAGGCCAAGTGCGTTATTGACGCCGCCGCCGGTTCTGTACAGGTCGCTTCGTTGAGCGCTAGATTTCTTACGGATGTCTCTTTTAATTGCTTATATTTTATTTTAAAAAGTTTTGCGTCTCGGAAGACCCCCGTTGCAGAGCAGTTGTATTCTGTGGCCTTCCACGCCCTTTCCTTCTCCTTCCATGTCACAGCATCGCTTTTCTTATTTTCAATAACGCTCTTACACTTTTCCACGAGAGTTATTAATTTGTCGGTATCCCCATTGGAAAAATTTACATTTCTTTCGCGTTTCTTTGCGTTGTCCATTATATCCGTATATAAATTATAAACACTTTTTTGTATTTAGTAAACCAATCACAAAATATTTAACTTTCAAAGTACTAATTGTTATAAATATTTAATAAAAAAACTAGAACACTCAACACTGCCATCCAAAATAGAACCGTTAGTTACCGTATTTGAACAAAATGTTAATCAAGTGTCCTGAAATTTGGCGCCAACTACGATTCGTTTTACGTATTTTATATTTCTTGCACATTAATTAATAAAATATGTTGTTGTGTCAAAAGCTTTTAGCTCTTTAAAACAATTTTTAACTTAAACTCTAATAAATCCATAAATACATACGTTAACTCCATTTTTGTTATAGTGGAGTCACTGAAGGTTTTCACCTCCGATTTCGTTGAACCTCCATCGATTTTTATGAAAATTGGTGAGTAGGTGGGGGATACCCTAAGAAACAAAAGTGACATAGTGGGAACTTGCGCTTTTGCCCTGGGGGTGGATGCCAACCCTTCTCGGGGGTGAAATATTTTTTAATAAAAAAACCGCAAAAATCGATAAACAGATAAATTTTAAGCAAAATTTGTTTTATAAAGTTTTTGGAATAAATCAATACTTTCTGAGTAATTAAAGATCGAAGATTGTGATTTTTCGAGATAAAACTACATGTTTTAAAACGGTTTTTCATAAATAACTCAAAAACTATACGTTTTTACGAAAAATGTGTTATAACCTAAATTAAAGTCAATAAAATAACAAATAAATGGCTAATTTATTAATAACCTTCTAATTTTAATTTAAAGTGAAATATAGGTATTTATATGTATACTTTTTTTCGGCGAGTACTTTAATCTAAACATTTATACAGTGTGTAACAAAAATAAGTGATAATATTTTAGGGTGTGTACGTGTTCCTTGTAGAGAGTTCACTGTGAAAGTAGCAGCGCTGAAAGATTTAAAAAAAAAATCACTTTTGTATGGGGAAACTCGTGACGCTCGGGCCCTTGCCCATACAAAAATGAAAAAAAAAAATTCGTCTTTCAGCGCTGCTACTTTCACAGTGAACTTTCTACAAGGAACACGTACACACCCTAAAGTATTATCACTTATTTTTGTTACACCCTGTATATAAATAACGGAAAATTGATGCATTTTATGACATATACTTCCTGAACACTTTTTAAAGTACTTAAAATTACCTTTCTATTGAGTACTGTAAAAAGTTAATAGCATTAAAATTGAGCAAGTTATGATAAAAATAAGATGACTCTTTCGAATTTTTTTGGAAAAAACGAAAAATAAAACGTTCACCATTTCTACAATATCACAAATTTATGGTTATCCCTAAAGGCTTTTCTTTATTTTAGCATAAGTTATGACCTCAAAAAATTAACCTGCTTTAGAATGCTTACTTTTGAAAAAAAAAATATAATTTCATAAAATTTTTATTTTTCAAATTTTCGTAAATTTCATTTTCTTTTGGATATTACTTTTAAAATATTGGATATTCGTAAAAAACATAAAGAACAGAGTTCGTTTTCTGAAAAAGCTTTTGGTTTCCTTTTTATTTTTGTAGGGTGAAAAATAGCCAAGGATAGAGATGTATAAACCCTAACTTTTACTGCGATAACCACGTAAGCAGCACTTATTAACCCTTTTTATTTAAAAAAATTAAGGGCTTTAAAAAGGGTTTCTCAAAGCTCTTAAAATTACCTTTAAAATGTTTTTAAATGAACCTGATAACTAAAAGATTAAGGGAGCTATGGTAATAAAACAAATAAATTATTTTTTGAAAAAACTTTGAAGCAGAGATTTGGTATTCTTAAATTGTAGGAAAACGTGTCAATAGGTACTAAACTAAATACACGTCATGTATGGGTACGTGTATGTCTTTTCATGACGGAAAAAGTGAAAGAAATGGTAAAAATTTACTGGAAAAATTGGTGGGGCTTTCGAGGATGACGTGGTCTATTGAATATTTTAGTATATTTTCTAAATTATAACAATTAAAATACCACCACACCGGTTTTGGTGATAGGCATAATTTTACGGTGCTCAAGTGTGTGCGCAGTACACTAGAGCTCTCTTCCTTTACTCTCAAAATCCCCACTAGGTTAGTGAGTTTCGATAGAAAGGGGATAACCTGCTATTAATTTCAGATCAGTGGGAAAATAATAGACAATCCAAAAATAAAAAAATCGGCTAAGTGCAAGTTAGACTCGCGCACGAAGGGTTCCGTACCACAATAGAGCAAAAAATAGGCTGAAAATTGTGTTTTTTTGTATGGGAGCCCCCCTTAATTATTTAATTAATTTAAATTTTATTATTAATTATTAAAGTTCAAATACAACTGAGTATGTCGTGAATATTTCAAGTGCCTATGTGTTGCCGTTATTGATATCGAGCAAAAGTTGCAAAAAAATAACGTTGGTTGTATGGGAGCCCCCTTAAATATTTAATTTAGTTTGTTTTTAGTATTTGTTGTTATAGCGGCAGCAGATATAAATAATCTGTGAAAATTTCAGAAGTCTAGCTATAGCGGTTCTTGAGGTACCGCCTGGAGACACACAGACAGATGGACAAACGGACAGACATCGTTGTCTTAGTAATAGGGTCCCGTTCTTACCCTTGTGGTAACGGCTCAGCTGAGAGCTGTGATGAACTAGAATAAAAATGTGTTTATTTTTAACTGACTTCAAAAAAGGAGGTTATCAATTCGACACGTATGTATGTAATATTTCCAGAACTGCCCAGTTTTTGTACAAGTTAGTCTATTTCAGTGTCTGAATAAATGTGCAAAATTTCAAATGTATGTATGTTTTTATGTTTGTGTTCGCATATTTCCGGAACTACAAGACCGATTTAAGTACCTAATTATTTTTTTGTTATTCAACTTAGAGAACACTACAAATTTCACCAAAATCGGTTAAGTAGTTTTTGAGATAAGGCAATTTTAATTCTCAACTTCGTATAATTTTGAAGTCGGTTTTATCTTTTAAAATACTATTTAATTATAAAATAAATTAACGTTCCATCCAAAATTTTTTAGCAGCTTTAACTAGCTGATAAAATAAAAAAGTTAGAACTGTTATTAAGACAAGCCGTACTTTTTAAGGATAAAAAATTTCGCAATACTTATAATTTTAATACATACTTAGTTAATAAGATTTTACTTCTCTCGTGTACAATAATTTAATAGGCTTAAGTTTTTTAACCAATAGTTTTACAGTGATTTTGCACTAAGAGAGTAGTTTGTAAGTGCTGAAATTTCATCGACAACCAAAAATTATACTTACTTATCATAAATATGAAACAAACCCTGTATGTAATATTTAGAAACTCAGAAATACAAAAAAATATTTTTTCATAGTTTTTCATTTAAGGGGTGATTGTTAAAAGGGTTAAAAATTTATTAGAATCATAAATCAGGCATTAAAAATATTGAAAAAACGTTTATTTTATCTAATAAACACATTTACTAAATCCAGAATGATTAAATCTGCATTTTTCCTCCTTTTTGAAAAAGGCGTGAATTTCACCCCTAAAATGAAAAAAGCACTATACGAGCGTATGTCACTTTTGAAGAAGAGGGTAAAACATACTCAATTCCAAATTTTCATCCGAATCGATGGAGGTTCAACGAAATCGGAGGTTGTGCCTGATTTTTGCCTTCATTAACTGTACTATTAGTATTTTTTTCTAATATACTCAAATTAGTATTTTTTTCTAATATACTCAATAGAGGGTAAAACATACTCAATTCCAAATTTTCATCCGAATCGATGGAGGTTCAACGAAATCGGAGGTTGTGCCTGATTTTTGCCTTCATTAACTGTACTATTAGTATTTTTTTCTAATATATAAAGTGAAATTATGAAACCATCGTACGATCCATTATTAGCAGTTGGCTTACAATGGAACGTACGACGGAAATTGCGACATTGCCACTCCGACTGTCAAATAAGGTTAGAGATAATTATCCGGCGCGTAATTTAACAGAGACGTACGTGGTGGAACCAAAAAAATACATCAGGCGGATGGCAGATATTTTTATGTGGTGAATAGATAATGGGAGCTTTATCAGGACGCGGTGAAACAGGCCCTTAGTGTCCATGATTCATGATTTATTTAAAGGAAAATTTGGAAAAGAACTAAGTACCTAATTTTATTACATAATTATAATGAGAATCGAGTAAAGAGTACTCTCCTTGTATTGAACATGTCTCACCAAACATGTTGCATATTTAGAATTACCAGAAGGGGCATTTGACAACTGATAAAAATATTGTAAAACTTAATAAATCATTATATGGCTTGAAAAAATCACCAAAGTATTGGAATGATAAATTTAATTTTGTTATTACCCAAGGTTTTGTAAGATCTCAGAGTGATAATTAATTGTGTATTAAAATAAATTGTAATACTTAAACATATGTATTGTTGTATGTCGACGACTTGTTGATTTTGACGCGACTTTTTTAGGCACATAGCTGATGTTTGTACTCAATCTTCATTTTTTTAGTCGGTAGCAGCTAACTTCAGCGTAATTTCTATGTGCAATTTACCGCATTACACATAACCATTTTTTTTAATCTAAAAATAAATATGCATGCATAAATAAGCATAGCAAGTTCACCTTCACGGATAGACATAATATTCTATGGCGAGCTTTTTTGTAGATCTAGAAAAGGAGAATATTTCCGCCATACATTATTTTGTTATGTCTCATATTATTATCATAGGGCTTAGGCAGCGTGTCGCAATTTGGCGAAAGCTTGCTATCATAAGTGTGTGCGATGCTGCCGTATGAAAAGTAAGGTTGCTACTCCTATTATAGGCAATCTTCCGCGACATGGCATTACTAGCGGTTTTCCTCTTATGTGAATTCTTGCCCCGAGCACATGCTTTTTTAATCGCTCAGCGGAAAATATTCGAAATAAGGGAGAGAGAGAGAAGAGAGAGGGAGAAATGGGAAATCTTACTCCGATGTTCAGGTGCGATATACCAATCGAAGCGTCTCCGAGCAGCCTACACGCGTGTGATCCAGGCTTTCCTTAAAAAGTCCGGAAAAGTGAGAAAAACTCTAAGTGAAAAATTTTAAAACTAAAAACAGTGACCTCTGCAAGTGTACCAAATTTCAAAATTATAGACCCATTTTTATACCGATAACCTTTCCGTAAAAACAAAAGTTGACGGTGGACCTGGAGGTGTGTTGTTGTTTATAGAAAATTAAAAATTGGACCAGCATATAACGCAGCAGACCATAGAGACGCGTGGGTTTTGAAACCGGTTTTAGGCACCATAAATAGGAAGATTTAAGCCCACAAGGAAAAAGTAGGCGGTCCTGAACTACAACCCGGTGGAAAAGCCGGGAAACCACTTTTTCCAAAAAGACGCTGCATCATCGACTAGGACTCGATTGCGAGCATAAAGGCGTCACCGGAGGTTACTTGACCGAATTACATAGGCTATCTGACAGCCTGCACTATATTTAAAAAAATATAAAACAAATCTGATTGAGACTGACGAATACATGTGTAATAAATATAATGTATAGACATAAGGAACAAGTAAAATGTAAGAATGTAAAATAAGAAAACAAAAGAATATTGTAAAAACAGATAAAAACAAAAAAGATATGAATAAAAGATAAAAAACAGCCCTGATCATGTTAGGGGGAGGAATTATTAAAAAAAAAAGGTCGCGGATGCAAGCTAGTGAAGGTGTACATTGCGATTTTTGTATGTTTCGCTACAAAAGCGGTTCGCCTAGAATTAGTGGGGGACTTAACGAGTAAATGTTTTTTATTAGCACTGAATAGGTTCATATCGCGGAGAGGAAAGCCTCCCAAGACACCCCACATCACGAGTCTAGGCGTGTTATATTTAAGTTTTCGTGTGTTTTTCAGTGCGCATGTTTTATGAGGGCGAATCTTAATTTATTTGCTTGCCCATATTCCCTGACTTTGTCGAGGACTCTGTTTGCCTTCCTTTCAATTTGTGAGGCTGTATTTCCCTGGAATACTAGGACTATATCTTCGGCAAAAGCTTGTTCGAACAAATCCATCTCCTGTAACATCCTTAGCAGGGGATCCAACAAGAGATTCCACATGATAGGTCCACCGATGGACTCCTGCACGCACCACTTGTCGGTCCCCTTGCTCACTTCCTCTCCTGCATATCTCACATTCATACTCCTTCCACTCAAGTAGCTACTGAACACCCGCCTCAGGTTCCCCGGACACCCAACTTCAGCCAACCGAACCTTTATGGCCGGCCACCAAGCACTATGGTGTAGTATTTTTCCCCAAAGTTGCTGCTGGAGAGCGATTTTTCAAATATGGCGTATAACTTATAAGTATATACATCATGAGCAACAAGCGCGCCTTCTGACCTAGCTTCAAACTCCGAACTCATATCTAACAATTTCGTTTTATAGCATCAACAAGTTTATCTTTAATCCTGAGTGTTCGATTGCCATTATCATTGGGCTAAATCTTTCTGACAGTCCTGCCAGCAACAGAGAGCCGATCCACTCGTCGTTTATTTCGAATCCGGTGCCCTTCAACCGTTGAGCCGTTTCCACGATCTGGTTAACGTAGCTAGTCATACTATCACAACTATCCAAACGTCCAATTGATATTAGACTTCTTAAGAGAGTAATCTTGTGTGTAAATCAGAATCACCGAGCAATGATTTCAGTTTGCCCCATAAAGCTTGTGCCGTGGCTTCGGTTTTTATATGGACATACAACGACGGATCGATGTCATGATAATTTTTGCCCTTGCCATCTTGTTCTCAGAATCCGTTAGCCCTGTGGTGCTGGTCACATCGATGCCTTCCAGGATCATAAAGTTTTCGGCGGCAAACGCCCAATCGTCAATTCTCATGTCCTTTTAGTTTGGGAACGTTCACTGAGTAATTACCCGACGACATTTTTTGCACTTTATAAACACCGAAAGTCTACAAACACTAGTTCCTTTTTTACTTTTAGATGAGTCTGAGCCCATTACCTATTAGAATTAATGAAACACTGGGCGGTTAACAACAGACTGACATTAATTCATAGACCAGTGACAGACAGACAATAAGAAGCCTATATTAAATATTACCTAACCCCAGAAAAAAAAAACTAAAAACACAACTGCACTTAAGGTAGAGTTAGACTTATTAACGTTATGTCATGTTCTAAAATACCAATAAAATCATAGACTTATTTACATTCTGTCGTATAGACCACCTGACAACCTGAAACTGCGTGACGATTTTTGATCTGTCAATGTGTGCGTGTGCTAGTGATGTATCTTTTACTATCGATAGTATAGTCCGTTCGATTTATGTTAAGCGCTTATTCCACTTCACTAAATTTAGAAGTTCTAAATGATTTAGTGACTAAATTTAGTCAATCGCTTCTAATTACTAATTAGCCTTGACTTCTAATTAGTCTTCTACTAGCTGTTGCCCGGGACTTCGTCCGCGTTAGCATAGTAGATCATGTCCCAAGTATTATTTATTGTACTGACTTTCCTACGATTTTATTATATAAAGATGTTCCGCGCGGCTTCGCTTGCGTAATTTAGGAATTTCACGCAACCGTACATTTTTCCGCAAAAATATCCTATGTCCCTTCACGTGGTCTATTCTTCATGTTTGCCAAATAACATAAAAATTGCTCCAGTAGTTCTTAAGATAATAAGCAATTTCATATAATTTCCCCGCTTTTTCCACATTTTCCTCTATTTCTTCGCTCCTTTTAGTCTTAGTGTGATAAAATATAGCCTATAGCCTTCCCCAATAAATGGGCTATCTAACACTGAAATAATTTTTCAAACCGGACCATTAGTTCCTGAGATTAGCGCGTTCAAATAAGCCCTTTCATATAATTTCCCACGTTTTTTCCACATTTTCCTCTATTTCTTCGCTCCTATTAGTCTTAGCGTGATAAAATATAGCCTATAGCCTTAGAAATAATTTTTCAAATCGGACCAGCCAGTACTTTCTGAGATTAGCGGTTCAAACAAACAAACTCTGCAGAATTATAATATTAGTATAGATTTAGGATCCTAGCTAGAACTTCTAAATTTAGTGAAATGGAATAAGCGCTTTATCTGAGTTTCTATGAGAAAAAAATAATAATGTAACGTTGACAGATTTTGTATTTCAAATTACTTAGTTATTATATATTTTATTAGGCAGAACAAAGGTGACGATTGAAAAGTAGATACACATTTTGGTTTGGGGGGATTTTTCAATCATCGGATATGTTATGACATGAGGTTCTTATAAGGGTAAATAATATAAACATTATAAAGTTACTTATTTATTACTCAGGTAAAAGCTATCTGACAAATCAGCCCTTACATTAATGAAAATGCAAATATAATGTTGAAAGTAACAACACACATAGTATATTATTTATTCTTAAATTAAATACATATTATAATACTTTTACACCCCCATTTCATTGTTAGATTAGTTTTATGTTATTGTTAAATACCGATAGGCATATCGATAAATTTGATTCAAGCACTAGCGATGTACGCTAGTGCTTGAATCAAATTTATCGGTACATAATTTTGATGAAAAATTTTTCTTCAAAAATTGTGTAATTTAAGTTACGCAAAATATGGAAGTAAAAGGGAGGATTAACAATATTTTGTTTGAAATAGAGAACTAAAGACAGAATATTAGCAAAAATAAACACATCGTAACAATTGGGACATGAAGATTAATTACCTGTGAAATGTATATTTTTCAGGATCATTCCTATGATTTACATTGCAATCGCTCACAGAATAAGTTATTATTGTTATATTTAATAGTACTTGTTGAAAATAACAAACGATTTAAATAATAAATTGCAAATACCGAAAGGGCATAAAAACGGTGGCCGAGTTTTGACGACCTGTCAAATAAAAGTAGTCACAGTTCACATTATACTACCTCTCTCTTTTCATCTTGTTATAATTCCATAAAGGATTTTCTTTTCTCTCGCACTCTTTGTTGGTCTATGCATTATAAGTTTATGAATAAAATACTAACAATTTCTGTCAGATTTTAGAACATGACACTCACACTGACACTAATTTTTTACTTTGCGCATACGCAATGTGCAGTGGAAAACGAAACGAACACGACTCTTGATCTTGCCACAGATAATCAAAAAGATATTTAAATGCATGTTATGCCAATTACAAGGGAGAGCACAAACTGCATGTTCTATAAAGGGCGAAACTAAAATAATTCTTGAAGACGCAATTTTGTGAGCGCAAGCATTACGCTCACTTACTTACCGATCTACAAGAATGTAGACAGCAAAATAACGAACCCGTAAGCCAGTATTCCCTAAGGATAGAGACGTGTTTGTCACAATTGCTTACAGAAATTTCAATTGCCCATGGAAATAAGAGTAGGGAGATGATAGGTCGTACAGCTGCGATGGATGCACCCCGCACTCTTAATGAAGCAGTGAATTTTGCCAAATCCGAGAAAAACTCCTACAATTTATCTATAAAAAACCTCAATCGCAGTCGCGACCGGAAAGACCGCGAATATTTAAGCCGTTTGCCCGGTAATTTCGTTAGCAACCAACCGGCCTTTAGATTCAGTCGTAATAATATTATGCAGTCACGATCGCCACAACCTAATCAAACAAGTAATGGGTTAAAAAATGTCATATGCAGATACTGCATATGACATTTTTTAACCCATTACTTATACCGTAGAAGAATGTAGGAAGCGCGGATTTAATAATGAAAGGTTTACGTTTAATCAAAATCCGAGATCACAACGGTTTAATTTTATGTCTGAGCCTACCGAGATCGATTCTGTCGAAGATAATAACCCGACTGAGGACTACGACACTGTCGATATCGAACCAAAAAACGTGTAAGCGTCTCGTCCTGTTGCCGTGCGGGACCTAAAAAACTTCAAATTATCCTCTGTTTCAATAAAATATTGTCAACATTCGAAATTACTAACGAGTAACGACATAATGCTTATTATGCTCTTACCTTATGTACTCGTCGAAACTTCTATATACAAACTTCCTATATCCTTGCTTGAAGACTCAGGTTCATCCGTAAGGCTAATTAAGCATTCCTGCCTACAAATTCATCCATCCCTTAAAAAATAATTTAGCCAACTTAAAGGCATTGACTCCTCCGAAAATCCTATTCTTACTAATCGACATTTTGAACTCAAGCTAAAACTCCAAAAATCCTGCGTATCACGCATATTTCACGTTGTTGATAAAATCCATTTACCATATTATCCATATTATCGGGATATGCTCAATGCTCTTAACTGTAACATAGACTATAACAAAGACGTACTTACTATACGACTATAGTAAGTACTTCTTTGTTATAAAGGCAACAATGCAAGGCTGAACATCTTCGACTCGACAGGGACGAGAGCAGGAGATGCGATGAGGAGGGCTTCATTTTGGTGGAGAAGAGAAAGAAGATGAAGCCCACCGTCCGCAACCACCGCGGCACCGCACCTTATGTTCCCGAGCTGCGCCTGCGGAGCGAGGTGCCCGCGACGCCGCTCTACGTGTCGCGCCTGCACTGGTCCATGACTGTCGAAGACGTAAACTACATCCGCGAGAAGACCACCTACACCTTGAGGGTGGAGCGTCTGCACTCTCGCCACAAAGTGAATTTCAGTACCTTTGTGGTGAGAGTGCCGACTAAAATCTTATCCATATTCGAGGTGGAGGAGTTCTGGCCCGCCGGTGTAGTTTACCGGAGGTTCCGGGGGAGGCTCCCGAACGAAGCGCGCATCACGTCGCCCAAAGAGACTTTACGTGATAAAGTGTAGTGTGATTGTATGTGTGAATGTGTAAATAATATATATTAAGATAAAATTGTTCGGCGTGCATCCGTTTTCAGATTGCCATAACACAAGTTTTTACTTAGCATGGGATTAGACGACGTGATGTACTGTTATATCCCGCATCTGTACCCTATCATGCTCACCCTAGCTTTCCGACTTTGCTGATCCCGCATTTCTGCTTTAGAGGACCGGTTGGTCTCTCTAAGAGTTCACTAGAGGTCGGAGGAGTATAGAGTAAAACTCGATTTACTGTGGTGAACTGAAGTGATTTATTTACAAAAATGCGCTGCTTATATACAAAAAAATGAGTTAATTATTATTATTACAAAATGTACAAAGGTTAAAAGATTGATTGTGATTGGCTATTACAATTAGAAAGAGATGTACAGAAAGGGATAAAAACATTTACAAAAATTAGAAAGGGAAAAAAATTGAATAAGAAATATTTACACGGTTTCACGATTGCCGCGCGGGAAACTGGACGCACCGCGGCTCGCGGCGCTGGCATCGCGCGAGTATAAATATGGGCTCTCGCGGGCCGCGAATTCAGTCCGCGCGCGCATTCCATACCGACGACGTCTCGCTGCCGGTCGCCGCCGTGCCGGTAATAATTATAGTAGTGCCGCCATTTTGTGAAGATGGAAGCTCTGCAAACGCCATGAAGACCGTAGCCACGCTGCGAAGATCCCTCGCTCGACGTAGCCGCGATGTGAAGACGCGTAGTGTTGTTGCGAAGAATTCTTATTAGAAAAATGCCTTTTTCAAGGCCGGTTCATGTCCGGTATTATTACACGGACAGCTGTTTCTCTTGTCATTGCGAACGTACGTTCTTTGCAGAGCGATTTTCTTCTGTGTTTCAACTGCTATAACGAACGTATACAAAGACGGCGTGCGTTCTTTTCAGAGCGCGTTGTTTTCTTTGTTTCAATCGGCGCACGAACGTAGGTACTGCTACAGTGCTCCCCCTCAAGCGAAGCGTACCGGCAGTCTGACGGCACGGCCCGTTCTTGTTGTCTTCTGTACTGGACTTGCTGGTAACTTCTGCTTGATCGGTGTTGCACTTGGTAATGGTTGTGAGGTAACAGGTAAAGGTAATGAGGTAACGGGTAAAGGTAATAAGGTATTTTGAGGTAAATTATTGGTATGTGAAGGTAAGGTAACAGGTAGATTGGTATTAGGTAAGTTGAGAATTACCGGTGACTGTTGTACATTGCTCGTTGACTCGCCGAGGTAATCTTCACTCAGTATGTAGGCGGGCTTCAAACGATCGATGGATACTGTTGCTGTGCGATCGGGTAGTTGTATTACGAAGTATTTTTCTTCTCGTCGGAGAACTTTGTACGGCCCGTCGTACGGTGTTTGAAGTGGTTTCCTTACGGCGTCGTTACGTAAAAATACGTATTCGCACGTAAGTAGATCACGATGTATGAAGATGTTGCGTTGATTACCGTGGCGCTGTACATTGTTTTTCGGCTTGAGAGAGTTGATGTTTTTTCGTAGTTGCTCGATGTAGGTATGATCTAAGCTCGATGATGATGTTGTTTCGAAGAAGTCGGCCGGTAAACGTAGGTTACGGCCGTAGGTTAATTCGGCGGCGCTGACTCCGGTGTCCTCTCGTATGGCGGCGCGTAGTCCGAGTAAAACTGTAGGTAGCTCGTCGATCCACGATGTATTACTGTTGATGAGTCTTGTTTTCAGTGAATTCTTGAGACTTCGATGCCAGCGTTCGATCATGCCGTTAGATTGCGGGTGATACGGCGTTGTACGGGTTTTTTCTATTCCCATACATCGAGTTAGGTTGACGAACAGCTGACTCTCGAACTGGCGTCCTTGATCGGTTGTTATTGTAGTCGGACACCCGAATCTCGTTATCCATTGCTCGTAAAATACTCTTGCGACGGTTTCGGCGGTGATGTCGGTGAGCGGTACAGCTTCAGGCCATTTGGTCGAGCGATCGATCATAGTAAGTAGGTATCTATGACCACTCGCTGTTGTAGTTAGCGGTCCGATTATGTCGATATGGGTATGTTGAAAGCGGTCGACTTCTGGGAATGTCGACACGGCGCTCGATGAATGTCGTTGTATTTTGCTTCGCTGACATTGTATGCAGGTTTTCGTCCACTCGCTAATGTCGGAGTTCATTGACGGCCAGAAGAATTTTTGCGCGATGAGTTTTCTTGATGCTTTTGTTCCAGGATGACTTATGTTATGAATGGAGTCGAACACGGCGCGTCGAAAGTCTTGCGGAATGTACGGCCGAACGTATTTTGTTGAAGTTTCGCATACAATCTTGATATCGGAGTTAGGTAGCGTAGTTGTTTTGAAACTTAAGTTTTCTTGGCTGTAGAGTGTAGGTAGCGTGCTATCTCGCTCTTGCGCGCGAGATAACTCTTCATAATTTACAGCTGACGGCGTGTTTATTGTTTCGATGCGACTGAATGTATCGGCGACTATGTTGTCTTTTCCACTGATATGACGAATGTCGTGCGTGAATTCGGAGATAAAAAGTAGTTGTCGAGTTCTTCTCGGAGTTTCCGATGTCGATGTTTTCTTCTGTAGGGCGAATGTCAATGGCTTGTGGTCGGTGAATATAATGAGTTCTCGGCCTTCGAATATTTTTCTGAAGTATTTTACTGACATGTAGATAGCTTGAAGTTCGCGATCGTAGGTGCTGTACTTCGTTTGCGCTGTTGTAAATTTCTTCGAGAAGTAGCCGAGTGGTTGCCATTTGTTATTGTTGAATTGTTGTATTACAGCTCCCGCTGCGGTGTCCGAGGCGTCGGAGAAAATAGCGATCGGTGCTTTGTGATTCGGGTGGGCGAGCAAAACAGCGTTTTTGATGCTATTTTTGCATGCCACGAATGCTTCTTTTGATGTCTCATTCCACTCGATCGGTGTCTTGTCTCGCTTTTTCGCATTATGTAGGTATGCGTGTAGCGGGGCTTGAATTGTAGCGGCGTTCGGAATGCTGTCTCGGTAGAAGTTTAGCATGCCGAGAAAACGTCGTAATTCTTCTATGTTCTTCGGTAACGGAAAATCTTCGATGGCTTGTAATTTATCTTGTGGCGGCTTGATTCCGTCGCTGTTTACGGTGAAGCCGAGGAATTTAACTTCTTGCTTGCCAAGTACACATTTAGCTGGGTTGATTGTGATACCGTTTTCTTCTAGACGTTGAAGAACACACCGCAGGTGTTGGCGATGTTCTTCTTCGCTGCTGGATGCGATCAACAAGTCGTCGATGAACGAGAAGACGAAGTCGTAGCCTTGCAGTATTTCGTGTATAAAACGTTGAAATGTCTGGCCTGCGTTCCTAAGGCCGGGACACATTCTCGGGAATTCGAATAAACCGAATGGTGTGATGATTGCTGTCTTCTCTATATCCTCTTCATGGACTGGTAATTGTTGGTAGGCTCGGTTCAAGTCGATCGTCGAGAAAATAGTTTTTCCGGCGAGTTGGAAAGTGAAATCTCGAAGTCGTGGTATAGGGTAGCGGTCGGGCTTCGTTACTGCGTTGAGTCGTCGGTAGTCGCCGCACACCCTTATGTCGCCGTTCTTCTTTGGTACGACGTGAAGTGGAGAAGACCAGGCGCTCTTGCTGGGACGACAGAGACCTTGTTGCATCATATTTTCGAATTCTTTTTTTACTTGATTGTAGCGATGTGGCTGTAGCGGTCGGGCGCGACAATGTAGCGGTGGCCCAGACGTCTCGATGAAGTGTTCGACCCTGTGTTTCGGTGTAATATTCATCGCTGTCAATCTCGTGATGCCGGGGAAGTCTTCTAGTATGTCGTGGTACGCCTGCGTGCTGTCGACACTACGGACAGTAGGTACGTTCGTGTAGCGTCCGGGAGCGTTAATATGTAGACTGGTTCTCCCGTCGATGAGTCTTCTATTTTTCAGGTCGACGATGAGTTCGTGGTGTTGTAGGAAGTCGGCACCGAGGATTGGTTTCGAGACTGCGGCGACGATGAACTTCCATTTGTATGGTCGGCGAAGTCCGATGTTAAGTTCTAATGTCTTCTCGCCGTATGTCGGTATGACGGTGTTGTTGGCGGCGTAGAGTTGAAAAGGTAGCGGCTGGAGATGGAGGCCTTTCTTTTTTGGTATGACGGATATGTTTGCACCCGTGTCTACCAAAAAAGTGAGATTCGTAGTCTTGTCCGTGACGAATAGGCGGTATTGTTTATTGTGAACGCCGGATTCCGCCGCTGCCAACGTTCGGTCTAGTTTTCCGACTTGTTGTTGAATTTACACGGTTGTGTACATTTCCTCGCTTCCTTACCGAATCTGTTGTGGTAATAACAGAATGGCGATGGTGATGAAGAACGTGGACGCGATGTTGACCGCTGCCGGAATCTTGATGATGATCTGTGTCTTGAGCGTTGATAGTATCCTCTTCTATAATTATTGCTATCGAACTGTCGTTTTTTCAGTTCGGCGACCTCTAGGGAGAGTTTTCTTATTTCTTCTATGAGAAGGCACTCGATGTTCGATGAAGTTGATGCGGAGCTATTTACACGATGACTGGATGAGATGCTATGTACAGTATTTACATGTGACTGCTCCATTATTTTGTCGGCCAGCGCAGCTTGCTCGTCGAGTGTGGTCTTCGACTGGAACGTTTCACTGACGGCCAGGACGGAGCGAATATTTGTCGGGAGGAGGTTGGCCCACATGAGTTGTAGGGTGGAATCGGGGACCTTGTTGCGAGCCAGGTTTCGCATTCGTCGTAGTAGTTGTGACGGTTTTTGGTCTCCCAATTCCATGTCCGACAGCAGCGTTTGGAATTGCCGACTGTCGGATTCTTCGTATGCGGAGATGAGCCGGTCCTTGAGAGCTTGATACTTGTTTGTTTCTGGCGGGTTGTACAGAAGATCGGCGATTTGCTCGATGTCTTCTTTTTCTAGACGAGCGATGACCATCTGGGAGAGCTGGCTTTGGTTCTTCTGAAGGCTGCTGGTGGCTGCCTCGAAGGTGACGAACCAGAGCCTGGGTTTGTCCCTCCAGAATGGCGGAATTCTCATGGAGAGTGCGATGCCGGCGATCTCTTGTGATGATGGTGACGTAGCCGGGTTGTTCGTGATGGGTGCCGAGGTTTCGGGCAGGGATTCGCCTCTGGGTTCCATTTTGAAGAGATTTTCTTCAATATAATTTTGAGCAGCGATTCGTCGAGCAGCGTTTCCTGGTGCAGCGTTTCGTTCGAGCAGCGTTTCGTCGTGCAGCGTTTCTTCGAGCAGAGTTTTGTCGAGCAGAGATTTCCCGGGCAGAGTTTTCTCTTGATGGTGCTTGTTGTTCTTCGGGCAGAGTTTCTTCTTGCAGAGGTTGCTTGTTGTCCTTCGGGGTCACCAGTTTAGAGGACCGGTTGGTCTCTCTAAGAGTTCACTAGAGGTCGGAGGAGTATAGAGTAAAACTCGATTTACTGTGGTGAACTGAAGTGATTTATTTACAAAAATGCGCTGCTTATATACAAAAAAATGAGTTAATTATTATTATTACAAAATGTACAAAGGTTAAAAGATTGATTGTGATTGGCTATTACAATTAGAAAGAGATGTACAGAAAGGGATAAAAACATTTACAAAAATTAGAAAGGGAAAAAAATTGAATAAGAAATATTTACACGGTTTCACGATTGCCGCGCGGGAAACTGGACGCACCGCGGCTCGCGGCGCTGGCATCGCGCGAGTATAAATATGGGCTCTCGCGGGCCGCGAATTCAGTCCGCGCGCGCATTCCATACCGACGACGTCTCGCTGCCGGTCGCCGCCGTGCCGGTAATAATTATAGTAGTGCCGCCATTTTGTGAAGATGGAAGCTCTGCAAACGCCATGAAGACCGTAGCCACGCTGCGAAGATCCCTCGCTCGACGTAGCCGCGATGTGAAGACGCGTAGTGTTGTTGCGAAGAATTCTTATTAGAAAAATGCCTTTTTCAAGGCCGGTTCATGTCCGGTATTATTACACGGACAGCTGTTTCTCTTGTCATTGCGAACGTACGTTCTTTGCAGAGCGATTTTCTTCTGTGTTTCAACTGCTATAACGAACGTATACAAAGACGGCGTGCGTTCTTTTCAGAGCGCGTTGTTTTCTTTGTTTCAATCGGCGCACGAACGTAGGTACTGCTACACTGCTATCGTCCTACGCTTCAGTCCAGACCCCTTCCTTACATTCCATCTCCGACTCCCGACCGCGACAGTTGTCTCAATTCAAATTTTTTTTTGTTTAATTCAAGTACTATTTCAGTTTAATTATAATAAATCTTTTTTTAAAAAGGGAAAATAGTAATCTCGTATAACAAATTGGTGGCAGCTCAAGGGGATTTTAAAAGTTAATCCCGGGTACGCCTCACGAACTTTAAATCGAATTCCAATATTCTAAATCCGAAACAAATCGAAAGTGTAACGAGTCCGCGGTTCCTGTGTTCCTGTTCGGTACATTCGCCGGGTCCAGCGCGCCGAGTTCCACGAAATCCAGCAGCCGACGCCGTCCGCACGCCGCACGGATGTTTATACAAGCCCTTATCGCCGCATTCCTGTGAGTCGTTCATTTATTCCACTTTGGTCATTGCAATTTCTTTTTTCAAAATTTTGTGTTTTTGTATTTTTATTATTTGTGTGTGTTTTGTATAAGGTTAAAATGACGGAATCTAGAGCGCCTAGTCCTAAATTTTAAGTAAATATTAACGAACCCGAGGACGAAACAGCCCCATCCTCTCAACCTGGGCCTCTCACCAGGTCTAAAAAGAAGACGCAGACCACTATTTCGCCAAAAGTGGAGTTAGATCTCTCTACCTTACTTAAATTCATTAAACCCTACGATGGCGCTAGGGAATCGTTAAATTCTTTTCTCGTTAATTGCAGTAACGCCCACGATTTAGCTTCCGAACAACAAAAAGATATCGTTTTCAAATATATCCTATGACAATTACAGGGCAGAGCCCAAACGACCTGTTCAATAAAAGAATTTGTAAATTGGTCACAACTAAAAGATTTTCTTAAAATACAATTTAGTGAACGGAAACACTACGCACATTTACTAACAGACTTGCAAGAATGCAAACAGCAAGTAAGCGAGCCTGTTAGTCAGTACGCCCTAAGAGTCGAAACATGTTTGTCACAATTATTAACAGAAATTTCAATAGCACACGGTAGCAAAAGTAGAGAAATGATAGGTCGCACTGCAGCAATGGAAGAGCTTGCTCTCCATCACTTTCAAATGGGACTTGTACCTCGTATTTCAAACGTCACTACGTTACAGTGGATACAGTGCACTTATTCAATGTTTTAGGTGACTTGCACCTCACTAGGTGCAAGTCACCTAAAACATTAAACGAAGCAATAAATATAGCCATTTCCGAGGAGAAAATCCAGCAATTTTTATACAAACAAAATCCCCAACCTAAATCGCTTTCTTCCAAGCCTAGTTTTAACGCCAACCGCCGATTTCTAAACCAAAATAATTCTAATAATTATAATAATCGCTTTCCAAATCCTATGCGTTATAATAATAACAATAGCAACCGCGTTCAAGATCAGAGTGGCGCTAACTCACCCCAGGTTTGCCGTTATTGTAAGAATGTCGGTCACACAATTGATGAGTGTAGGAAACGGGAGTATAATAATAATGAAAATCAAAATTTTAACAGACCAAATTACCAACGAGTTAATTTCACATCTTTTAACGACGAAAATCCTCGTGAACAAATTAATGCCGAAGAAGGCTATGATACCGTCGACGACGTCCCAAAAAACTAATTAAAGTCTCGTCCCGGTGTCGTGCGGGACAAGCTCATAAAACCGACACCTTTCTAAATCAACGCACAAGTGGTGCAATTACTAAATCCACGCAACCCCGCTACATAGGCAAGTTGCAAAAACCCACTGTATCGAGCTCAAAATCCACTGTATCGTGTTCAAAATCCACTGTATCGTGTTCAAAATCCACTGTATCGAGTCCAAAACCCACTGTATCGCGTTCAAAATCCACTGTGCCAAATCCAAATTCCACTGTATCTATTAATCCTAAATCCTCTGAATCCAAATCAAATATTTTTGAGATAATTAATGATCCTACAAAAACACTCTTACCATATGTCCTAGTTGACTCCCCTGTTTCAGAATTCCCACTTACCTTATTAGTAGACTCTGGATCCTCTGTAAGCCTAATAAAAAAATCATGCCTATCCAATTTCCCTTAACTCACAAAAGAATTTATTAATTTAAAAGGAATAGATTCCTCAGTCGATTCCATACAAACTCTGGGATATTTTAATCTTAAAATCAAATTAGCTAAATCCGGTATTACTCACCAGTTCCATGTTATTGAAAATATCCACTTACCATACGATGGCATAATAGGATCGGACATGCTAAATTCTAATAACTGCAAAATCGATTATAATAAAAATTTATTGTTATTCACAAAAATGTCTCTTCCACTATATTTCCGAGATCCAGCCTACATTATTCCTGCTAGAAGTGAAACCGTCATTGAATGTTCCGTCGTAAACCCTGAAATCAAAGAAGGATTAATTTTAGACCAACACATTTCAAATAATTTATTAGTAGCAAACTGCTTAGTAAAAGTCAAATCAAATAATCGCATTAATATAACAATAGTTAATACATCCGAAGAATCAGCTACAATCAACTCAAATTTAAAATTAAAATTAACACCATTTGATACAAAAGACTTTGACAAAAATCCCACTGTTTCTGTAAATAAAATTGATATAACACAACCTACGGATAATTTAAGACGGACAACCCGAGTTCTTAATCAACTTAGAGTATCACACTTAAATAACGAAGAAAAATCTGCTCTCTTTAATCTCTGTGCTACTTTCTCTGATATTTTTCACTTACCTGACGAAAGCTTGACACATACTAATGCCCTGAAACACGAAATCAAAACGACTTCTGATATACCAATACATACTAAGTCTTACCGATTCCCTGAAGTCCACAAAGCTGAAGTTCGTAAACAAATTGAAAAAATGCTAGAACAAAATATCATTGAACCCTCTGATTCACCATGGTCTTCACCCATATGGGTGGTTCCAAAAAAATTAGATGCATCTAACGAACAAAAATGGAGAGTTGTTATTGACTACCGTAAATTAAATGATGTAACAATAGGAGATACTTACCCGCTTCCTCAAATTGCAGAAATCCTAGATCAACTTGGTAATAGTAAATATTTTTCTACAATGGACTTAGCTTCCGGATTTCACCAAATCCTTTTAAATGAATCAGATAAACCAAAGACCGCTTTCAACGTTCCAGAGGGACACTACCAATTCCTTAGAATGCCTTTCGGGCTGAAAAATGCGCCTGCTACTTTCCAAAGACTTATGAACACTATTTTATCAGGACTTCAGGGTATTCGCTGTTATGTATTTCTTGATGACATTGTTTCCTATTCGTATGACCTTGACACACACATCGAGAATTTGACTGCTATATTCCAAAGACTACGTAAATTCAATCTCAAACTCCAACCAGATAAATGTGAATTACTAAGACGAGAAGTAGGCTACCTAGGACATATAATAACCGAAAAAGGAGTAAAACCAAATCCTGACAAGGTTAAAGCGGTTACAAACTTTCCTATTCCCAAGTGTCCAAAAGACATAAAATCCTTCCTAGGCTTAGTCTCATATTATCGCCGATTCATCCCTGAATTTTCTACTATTTCCAAACCACTTACAAATTTACTAAAAAAGAATGTTCCTTTTAATTGGGAGAATCAACAACAATTATCCTTTGAGACACTGAAATCCAAAATTACTACTGCTCCTCTTCTAGCCTATCCTAATTTCACACAACCTTTTATACTAACCTGTGATGCGTCAAATTATGCAATAGGTGCCGTCTTGTCCCAAGGACAGATTGGTAAAGACCAACCAATAGCCTTTGCGTCTCGAACCTTGAATAAAAGTGAGTGTAACTACAGTACAGAAAAGGAATTGCTAGCCATTCTTTTTGGCTGCAAAACATTTAGACCCTATCTTTTTGGACGCAGATTTCAGATAGTGACTGATCATAGACCATTAAAATGGTTATTCAATCATAAAGATCCTAGCAGTAAACTGCAAAGATGGAGATTAAAATTAGAAGAATTTGAATATGAAATTGTTTATAGAAAAGGTAAATTAAATTCAGCGGCTGACGCACTCTCAAGGTATCCTGTTAATCCAATATATCCTGAAAACAAAGAACTTACCAATCCTAGCAATGATTCTCAACTATTGTCCACTCCGCCGAATCCAACATCTCCTGCTGATGTACCTGATGTATCTATGTCTCCTATCGATTTTAATGTTGATTTTCCAGAATTCCAACATGACATACTTGACTACTTACCAATGACTAATGAACTAGTAACAGACACTGAAAATCCTATTCTATGGAATAGGATTTTCAGTGTCTGTTACTGACTCTAATAATGCAAACCCTAACTCAGACACTGATTCTAATAATAAAAATGTATCTACTTACCCCGAACCAGGATCTTCAATACCACTGGAATCTCCTACGTCTAACTTACCTGTGATCGTTGATAAACCTCCTACGCCTGACTTACCTGTTGTCGATGAAAATTATTCTAAATTCTTAAAATCACCTACTAGATCTTACAATACCATAATCCATGAACATAATGAAACCCTTCTAAAGGCATCGCAAAAATTATTCATTGTACCAACTTCAATAGATTTAGATGAATCAGTACCATACGTGCAAGAAATATTAAGTAATTGTCCACATCCGGTTGTCGCAGAATTTTTAGAAATGGAAAGAGAATTATACACATTTAATGAGCTATTTTTTGATAAAAGACATCTCTTTTTATATATCAAAGTCAATCATTTTGACGAATGTACT
Source organism: Aricia agestis (assembly GCF_905147365.1). Lineage (NCBI taxonomy): Eukaryota > Metazoa > Arthropoda > Insecta > Lepidoptera > Lycaenidae > Aricia > Aricia agestis. The sequence goes on along the minus strand of NC_056408.1, from coordinate 19,459,737 downwards.
TACCCAGATTTATACAAAGCTCTAAAGCATACACGTGATCAAATAATTATGTTCTATCCTACGTACAACGAAATCGCTCTAACCGACTTCAGAAGTAATTTTGACAGATTCTCTTTCGTTAAAATATACAACATATTAGCCTACCTCTTTGATGGCACAAATATTCAACTTCATATCTATCATAATAACATCATGTATCCTTCGTTAAGTGAAATAAATAAGATTCTAAAAGAGAACCATGATTTACCCATTTCCGGTCATCTAGGAGCAAATAGAATGTGTGACAGAATAAAAGAAAAGTATTATTGGAAACGTATGCGTGCTGACGTCGAACATTACGTTAAATCATGCACCCTTTGTCAAGAAAACAAAGCTTTCAGACAAATAAATAGAGCACCGATGCAATTACTACAACTTCTACGGTGCCGCCGTTTCAACGCATATCTCTTGACATTGTGGGACCCTTACCGGAAGTAGGTACCGCGAAAATCAAATTTATTATGACTTTACAGGACGATCTTACAAAATATTCAGTCGCGTATCCCATTTGAAGAATTTCGAGCGGACCAGCCCAAGGAAGTCGGAGTGTGAGGGGTCTACTGGAGTAGGCGCAGGGAGCCACCGAGTCAGGACACCCAACACTTCGGTCAGCGCGTTTTCGGCGGTATACTCCCCAAAAATTTGGACTACGTGACTCCAATTGGTATTTTTAAATATTAATTTGCTAGGTAATATTTTAACTGTGTAATAGATAAAAAATAAAAATGTTTATTATTGACTAGCTGTTGCCCGCGACTTCGTCCGCGTGGACTTCAGTTTATAGTACTTTATAGCGCGCGATGTCAACAAAATTGGTGTCAAAAGCTTTTATAAAAAAACCCTGGTACCCCTTAAATCAATACAGCTGTGCAGTGTGCACACAATAAGTATTTCATTTTTTTATATTAAACTTTATATTTTATGCCAAATTTTAAAGCTTATTTAGCCCTCCGATTACACAACTTTACCCATAAACTATTTATCATTGATAGATTTAAGGTTACGTCACTGCACAGATAAAGTACTGAGTTATTTAATACCGTAGAATAGATATAACAATCGAAAAAAATCGAAACTTAAATGTAAGATGATACCACGTCTTATAGGAAGACTTTTGAGCAAGCGTCAGCGCGATGTAGAAGACGCACGGCGCCATCTATTATGAATTGTTGGAACTAACTTAATTTGAACAAATTTACGCATTTTCACCCCCTTACAACCCTTTTTTCCAGTAAAAAAAGTAGCCTATGTCCTTTCTCAGGCTTTAGACTATCTGTATACAAAATTTCATTACCATCGGTTCGGTAGTTTTGGCGTTTGGCGTGAAAGCGAGACTGACAGACAGACAGACAGACAAAGATACTTTCGCATTTATAATATTAGTATAGATTATGTGCACACTGCACAGCTGTTTTTGGGTATTTTGATTAATTAAGGGCCGCGCTACACCGGAATGGCAGCGGCGAGGCGAGCACTTTCAGCGCTGCCATTCCGGTGTAACGCGGCCCTAAGAGGGGTACCACTTACCAGGGTTTTAAAAAGTTTTTAAATTTGACACAAATTTTGTTGACACCGCGCGCTATAAACTAAAGTCCACGCGGACGAAGTCGCGGGCAACAGCTAGTTAGTTAATATTAACGTGTATAGCAATCGAAAGAATCGTAAGACCTACCTCAACATGGTACCACCTCTTATAGAAATACGCATGAGCAAGCAATAGCGCGATCTAGGGGACTCTTGGCGCCATCTGTTTTGAGTTTTTTGGAACTAAGTTAATTTAACCAAATTTACGCATTTTCACCCCCTTACAACCCCTTTTTCCAGTTAAAAAGTAGCCTATGTCCTTTCTCAAGCTTTAGACTATCTGTGTACAAAATTTCATTACAATCGGTTCAGTAGTTTTGGCGCTGTTGTTTTTGAATTTGATGTCTAAGTTGGTAGGTGAGTTATTAGTTAATAACGTGTATAACACTCGAAAGAATCGAAAAATCTAGCTGAATATGGTACCACCTCTTATAGAAATACGTATGAGCAAGCAATAGCGCGATCTAGGGGACTCTTGGCGCCATCTATTTTAAGTTTTTGGAACTAAGTTAATTTGACCAAATTTACGCATTTTCACCCCCTTACAACCCCTTTTTCCAGTTAAAAAGTAGCCTATGTCCTTTCTCAGGCTTTAGCTGTCTATCTGTGTACAAAATTTCATTACTATCGGTTCAGTAGTTTTGGCGTGAAAGCGAGACAGACAGACAGACAGACAGAGATACTTTCGCATTTATAATATTAGTATAGATAATATTCTAACGTATTAAAAACTATAAACAAAAACATACTAACTAATAAGTATGATTAGTTCTATGTTACAATAAAGTAAAAAATAAAACGCCATCTGTTGAATCGTATTAGAACTAAAATGTTCATTCCATCGATATATTTCTGGATTTTTTATAATATTATACATAAAATATGTTTAAGATTTTTGAAATTTTATTTTAATACACATCCAAGACCCAGGAAAATTGAAAACTTTTTGTTCCGCCTGCGGGACTCGAACCCAGGACCCCCGGGATGAGCGCTGGCCACGCGCAATGCGAATTCATTTTCATCGAAATTTTCATGGAAATAAGATATTTTCCCACATCAAAATGTAGCCTATGTCCTTTCTCAGACTCTAGAATAACTGTATACAAAATTTCATTGCAATCGGTTCAGTAGATTTGGCGTGAAAGCAAGACAGACAGACAGACAGACAGACAGACAGACAGACAGACAGAGATACTTTCGCATTTATAATATTAGTATGGATTTTAATGTAACGTAATTCATGCACTATTATTTAAGTGTATTTTATTGATTTTATTTTATAAATGGAAATTATCGATATTTGTGATGAGCTAAAAAGCATAAGAGTAAATTTAGTTAAGCTAAGTAAAGTTAGAAGGACTAAGATATTATTAGAAAATAAATTACAACAAACTCAGATTTTATATGACGAATATATTTTAAAACGAAAGGAGTTAGAAATAATAATTGGAAAAGGAGATATTAAGGTGGATGAAAGTTTTAAATTATTTAATATTTGCGAGGAAATAGAGAGAAATTATAACAAATTGTGGACTTTTGTATTGCGAATATTAATGTGGTAACCATGGCTGAGTTTGACGTGAAAACTGCGGCTTCCCTTCTCCCTGCTATGACAGGAGAAGAAGAATTATATTATAAAAAAAAAATGTTTTATTTCTGAGTAGATTTTAAGAAAATACTTTCAGAATGTTAATATTAGCTACGGTGCCTACCACCGGTTCGGGAACTATCCCGGCGAGAAGAACCGGCGTAAGAAACTCGCACGGGGCCCACTTTTTTTACCAAAAAAAAGTGAGGTAAAAAAATTAATCTTTTAAAATAAAATTTACAATGCTGTACTTAAAATTATACAATGTCAACATACATACATAGTAAGTCATGTACAATAATGTAGAAGTAGCCTTGTAAGCAGCCATCCTACTCCCAAGATGTGCCATCATTTATGAAATCATTGACCTTATAATAGGCTTTGGCACACAAACGCTCTTTGACTACTTTCTTAAATTTATTAATGGAAAGATTTTTAACGTTTTCTGGGATTTTATTGAAAAGGCGTATACATTGACCTTTAAAAGATTTACTGACTTTACTAAGTCTGATCACTGGCAAATCTAGCTTGTACTTATTTCTGGTGTTTCTACAATGAATGTCACCTTTGGCTTTAAATTTACATATATTTTTTCTAATGGGCCCCACACATTAACAGTTCGCCGGCAGGCCGTCGCCTGTCAGTTAACCGGAAAAGATCACAGACACACAGTTCCCCTGACGATTTTGTATCGACGGTCAATGCGAACCCAAAGTATGTGGCCGTTTGCCGTCACAGGTCTGCGTCGACAGGTATCGGCCGGACAGTCCGTGATCTCAAGGGCGAATCGAACACACACTAGCAGGTAGTCGGCCGGCGGCCTTTCGGTCCTAACCACGTGTCAGTTAACCGCCGACAGTTCTTTGTTTTTCGACATCGCGAAATTTATAGGCAAAATCAAGGCAAAATGGACAACAGGCCGCAATTTATTACACATTTTATAGAATTATACAGACGTTTTCCTTGTTTATGGAAAGTTAAGCACGATTCTTACCACAACAGGAGTTTGAAAGATGACGCTTACGCCAAATTATTAGCATATTATCAAACCACAGTACCTTCAGCCACAATTGATACGGTGAAAAAAAAAATTAATAATTTAAAAAGTACTTTCCGAAAAGAATTAAAAAAGGTAAGTGTGGCTTTTTTACCTATCTGGTTTATCGTGGGTTTATCCTGTCATATTTGAATTTTTTTTGCACACTGGTAGCCCTGGGTACACAGTAGGAAATGTATTTGGAAAACTAATTTGGATCAACTTCGTATTTAGTTTAATTGTATCTATTTCTACATATTTTTAGTTTATTTTCTATCTAACTTTTTAGGTCAAGAACCAAAAGTCAGGATCGTCAGCTGACGACGTATATACATCAAATTTATGGTATTTTGACTTGTTGATGTTCACCGCAGATCAAGAAATGCCACGGAATAGTATAGGAAGCGACAGCATCGTTGATGAAAATGTAACAAATCAAAATGAAACAGTAAGCATTTTTTAAATATTTATTTTAATTTACAAAATTATATTGAAACGATACAGCTCCGTCATGCATAAAATATTCTTTGTATTTGTCACGATTTAATTTTGCGTTTTCACATACATTTCTGCTGTGTCCCTGTTGTAAACTGGTCAGGGGATTAACTTCGCTTAAATCTCCATGTACAACCCTACCAAAATCTAAATCTTCAGTAACCAGTGCTTGAGTAGGTAGGTAACCGGCTCTTTCTTTTTTCTTTAACAAATTGTGCAGGCAACATAAAGCTAAAACTATGTAATCAATTTTTTCTGGTTTCATATTGATTTCTGTATGTAAAACTCTAAATCGGCTAGATAATATGCCAAAAGCATTTTCTACTGTGCGTCGAGCTCTACACAAGCGGTAGTTAAAAATGCGCTCTTCACGAGTTAAATTTCTTTGTGGGTAGGGTTTAATAACATTTTCATGTAATGCAAAAGCATCATCGGCTACAAATACAAAGTTCATATTGTTTTTATTCATATTGTTAGGTGGTAAATTCAATTGCTCGTTTTGCAACTTGTTATAAAAACTAGTATATTCAATAACGCCTCCATCTGATACTCTTCCATTACAGCCGATATCAACATATAGAAATTCGTAATCTGCATTTACAATTGCCATCAACACAATACTAAAATAATGTTTGTAGTTATAATAGTAAGATCCACTGTTTGCTGGTTTTCGAATTCTGATGTGCTTACCATCAATAGCACCTCCACAATTAGGAAAATGCCATCGACTTTCATAACCTCTTGCAATCTCTTGCCATTCTTCGATAGACGATGGTAACTGAAAAAAGAACATAAAAACAAACTATTACTATTTTTCAGGTTTGCGAAGATTATACACAAATGCCATCGCCGTCTACTTCATCATCATCACAATCGCTGCTGCCGCCAAACTCGCCGCAGCCTTCCTTACAATCACGACAATCGACGCCTACAGTGTTATCCACAAATTCGTCAGCAAATAAAAGAAAAAGTGTATTACTTAATGAAGCTTATAAAGCCTTAAAGGATGACGATGAGTATGATGGCATAGGACTGAATGTAGCGTGTAAGTTGCGACGTATGAACGAAGAGCAAAGGTTATATGCAGAATTATTGATTAATAAAGTACTATTATACGGAATGAAACATAGGCTGCAAGAAGAAACTAGTCTTTCTGGTCTTGTGCCCACACAGTCGCAATTTACACGTTCTTCGTTTTTAACACAGGTGCCTTCAACATCTACTGAAACTATTTTACAGCGTCAACCAATAAACCCATCTTTGTCTCAGTCAATATTACAAGTATCTCCTGTGGATGTTGGAACTTCCGAGACGATTATGATTAATGAGCATTACAATGTACGTAATGACACTGATGATTTAACGCAGTATGTACTTTTTAAAAACCAGCAATAAATATTGCTGTATTTTTTTTGTCAATAAAGTGATTAACAATTTTTAATGTTGTTTTCTTACCTTTATACAATCCTTTAGCACTAAACAAATATATTTCGATGTTTCCGGGATAATTACACCCAGGAAATTCTTGTAGGAAATTTTAAATCCTCAAAGCTTTGTCCTGTTGCCAAAAACCGTAAGGTTGCTATTAATCTCTCTTCTGCGTTTATAGACTGACGCATTTTTGTATTCATTTTACTGATGTATGGTTTAACCATGGTCAATAACATGTTAAAGGTCTCTGAAGACATTCGCAAGTAATTAAATAGATCTTCCTGATGCGATTGCCTCAGTTCACGTACTAACGTCATATGAGATCTTGATTCTCTTCCACGCAGCCAATTCTTCATCCAATATCTTCTTTCTGATGATGATAATAAATGAAGTATTAAAATAGCACATCGTTTTTTTTCATTATCACTTTATGAGCTGATACGATTTCAAAACTGTCGACAACTACGCGCAACTGTAAACGAACTGCCGACTGCCGTCTGCTAGTGTGTAGGTGATTTTTGCGAAGGGCGAACGATTGCCGGCACGCGACATTGCGGTGTGAAACTGTCGACTGCTGCCTGCTAGTGTGTAGACTCAGGGCCGTCGTTCGACCATTGCCGGCAGGCAATAATCGCTACAGTGAGTGAGCTATGCAGACCTTGGACGGCAGGCCGCCTGTTAGGACCAGAGACTGCAGGCGGACTGTAAGTGTGTGGGACCCTTAACATGTATTACATTATCTAAAATGTATTGAGAAGCTACTGTCAGAATACCAATTTCTTTAAACTTTTCTCTCAAAGATTCAAATGTAGACATTTTGTAAATCGAGCTCGCTTCTGCAGCACAAATATAGTATTAATATCGGCAGCGTTTCCCCATAAAAGGATACCATATGACATTCTACTGTGAAAATAGCTAAAGTATACTAATCGTGCAGTGTCTTCGTCAGAAATTTCCCTAATCTTTCTGACTGCATATGCTGCAGAACTGAGTCTATCTGCGAGTTTAGCAATATGAGGACCCCACTGTAATTTACTATCTAGTGTAATACCTAAAAATACAGTAGTGTCCACCAAATTCATTTTCTCATCATTCAATAGTACATTGGTTTGAACTTGCCATACATTGGGCAAAGTAAACTTTAAACATTTAGTTTTCGTAGAATTCAAAAGTAAATTATTAACATTAAACCAATGTACTATTTTTGAAAGAGTACAGTTTACTTCGTCGTAATTAGACTGTTGTCTCTTCACTTTAAAAATAAGTGAAGTGTCATCAGCAAAAAGTACTATTTCATTATCATTATCCTTAACTAGATAAGGTAGGTCATTTATGTAGACGAGAAAAAGAAACGGGCCTAAAATAGATCCCTGTGGGACACCTAATTCTATTTTGGTTCCATTTGATCTCTTATTATTGATTTCAACCCTTTGAGTCCTATTTTTGAGGTAAGATGTCAAAAGGTTGAGTGCTGAGTCCCTTATGCCATAGTGGTGTAATTTCCTAATCAATGTAGCATGCTCGACACAGTCGAAGGCCTTAGAGAGGTCACAGAAGACACCTAAGGCATCCTGCGATCCCTCCCAAGCTTCAAATATACTACATAGAAGACCTATACCAGCATCCGTTGTGGAACGACCCTTAGTAAAACCGTATTGATTTTCGTGTAATAAATTATTTGAATTAAAGTGTACCAATAGCTGTTTTAAAATTATTTTTTCAAATATTTTGCTAAGAGTCGGTAAAATCGATATAGGTCTGTAATTTGTCGGATCAGACTTAATTCCCGCTTTAAATAAAGGTATAACCTTGCTGTGCTTCATTAAGTCAGGAAAAACACCATTTTCTATACAGTTATTAAAAATCATTGCTAGATGAGGAGCTATGATGTCAATTACTGATTTAATAATTTTTGTAGACAATCCCCAAAGATCGGTGGTATTCTTAAAGATCGGTAAGTATCGGTGGTATTCTTAAAGATATTTCTAGAGCGATTAATTTTTTAGCGACGTCTTATTATAGGCAAACATTAAATGATAGTCAGGAGCAGTTATTGGTTAATTTCGTTTTAAAAACTCGTTTATCAGAGAGTGCGAAATTACGTTTTAATTCTACCTATAAAACATGTAAAGAACTTATTTTGGATATGAAAAAACATATTTTAACCAAGCAATCTGCAACAGCTTTACAAGTAGAAATGATGAAAACCCGTCAGGGTTGTAATACTATCGAGGATTTCGGTAAAAAACTAGAGGATCTTTTTGTTAAGTTGAAGATTTCGCAAGCTGGAAGTGACGAGAAGGCTTATGAAATTTTACGCCCGTTAAATGAGAAATTGGCGGTAAAATGATTTACGGAAGGCTTGCGAAATAGTCGACTTAGCACTATTTTAGCGGCCCGAGATTACACGCATCTTGAGGATGTAATCGGACCGTCGAAGGACGAAGAGTCCTCGCTAGCGGCTGAACCCAGCGCTGCGGACCAGGGGGTTGGTTCTATATGCGTGAGCCAACACAACAAAGGTAAGTCCTTTTTATATAGGCAGCGGGGTTCATACTATAATAGAGGCCGAGGCCGAGTCCGAATTATTATGATGCCACCACGGTGTGTGAAGCCACCACATTTGTAAAGTTAATCCGCTAATCCACGTTGAGTTGAGTGAAGTGTACGAATTTCCTCATGATAATATAGTCTAATATTAGGTCCTTACATATGAAATTGGCGTTTTGTATGGGAGGAACATAAAGTGTTTTTTTTTTTTGTATAATATATTCAATTAATCAAAGTATGTACCATTGTTATCGATGCATTTTTGCCATCTTAAGGGTAGTTCGTTGATCACTTTACTAAAAAAACGGAGGAACGAAAGTCAATAAATTCTTTGAATGCGGACTTCTACATCAGAGTTGAATTTTTTTCCTTGTAGGAAGTTATCCGAATTCCGAAAAAAAAAAGGTAATCTGTTGAAGCAAGAACCGGGGAGTACGGTGGATGTCGCAGACATTCCGATTGCAGCTCCTCCAGTTTTGCGGCCGTCTGTTGTGCAGTGTGTGGTCTGGCGTTGTCCTGAAGCAGTGGCCTAGAGCGATTGACCAGCCTTGGTTAGGTAGCAGCTAGTTCTTCCATCATGGTATGCAGTTGCTGACAATAGATATCTGCCGTAATCGTTTGGCCACATTTTAGAAAGCTGTAGTAAATGACACCGGCACTAGTCCACCATCACACATCCACCAAATTAATAACCTTTTCTGAGTTAATTTTCGCTTAGGGCAGGATTCGGCTGATACTCCAGGGGACAGCCATTGCAACGAACGCTTCCGATTATCGTAAAGGATCCATTTTTCATGACAAATAATGATCCGATTTAAAATCCCTTCATTATTGTGTCGGTTGAGCAATGTAACGCAGCAGTCGACGCGTGTTTTCTGGTTTGCTTCACTCAATTCATGAGGCAATTTGCTTCAAGTGAATTAAAGCAGTTTTATCACTTACACCGAAGCCTGCTGCTAACTCTGAAGTGGTTTGCGATGGATGCGCTTCCACAATAGCCTTTAATTCCTAATATTCATTTTGGTCTCGGGTCGTCCACGAGGCTTGTTCTGAAGGTCGAAATTTCCAGAACAAAAACGTTAAAACCAAAACTGTACCGTGACTTTTGCGATACCAGCGCCATACACATTGTTAATTCTTCGAGCTAATTCTCTTGCCTTTGCTGCACTCGTGCCACGGTAAAACATATGCGTAAATAAAGCGATATTAAAATTTTTCCATTGTGTGATATGAACGACTCCAAAGAAAAAATAATCAAGAAAAAACAAATGAATGACTGTTTTGGAAACTCAAATGTATCAAATGAATGAATATATAAATTTGAATTTGGAATTCTTAACCAAAGAGGAGATATTTGAGATCAAAGTGGCCTGTACAACAAAACGCCAATTTCATATGTAAGGACCTAATATTATATCATAAGGATTACATTAAGCCATAAGGACATAGGATACTTTTTATACCGATAAATTGTACGGTTGAATTTTGGCGCAATTTTGTGAAAAATAAACAAATGATACTGGCATATTTAAAAAAAAGACGGGCTAATCTTTACGGAAATGTAGTACCTCGATCGTGCCGCTTGGGGAAGGGGATTGATGGGTTAAAGCAATTGCTGAAACTTTACTGCCAAACAAGATGGATTAGTATTAGTTTATCCCTGAAGTCATTCGACTGCAATAAAGAAGCTTTGAAAACACTGGCTATTGCAGAAGTAAATGAAATCATAATTGCTTTACTTGACGATGTCTTATGGGTGACCGAAAAGAAAATAATTAAAGTTTTGAAACCAATTTCATACGCAATATCAAAATCCGAGTCTGAAAATGCAAGAGTCTCCGAATTTTCTGTCACTTTTATAATATTAGAAGCATCTGTTGAAGATGAATTTCATTCTTCAGTTATATTTGAAGACCAAGAAAAAGATGTTATCTGACAGGCAATTAGAAAACGAAGGGAGTTTTGCCTTCAACCGATTCACCTGGCTGCCAATATATTAGAGATATATGGGATTGAACGTTCGGGATATCAAGGGATCATCAAGGGCATGCCTTATAACAAAAAAAGGCACAATGTGGACAAAGCTAATCAAGAGCTTTTTTATATTAGTGCTAAGCTGTTCTACATAAACTAAAATAATGTTCGATTCATAAAAAATAATAATCGATAAAATCGATTATTATTTTTTATGTATAAAATTACAGATTGAGAGAGAGGCTCACAGATTGAAATTGATCCGGTTATTGAAGGCGAAATTGAGGAGACAGATCTGTACTCTCCACCAGCACTGGTTCCACCGCTAATTTAGCCTGCAGCGTCGAGCCTGTTCCATCCACTAGCTCGTGCGAGTTACCTGCCCCTCAAAATGATTGCCAGGATCCTGAGGTGATGGCTGTGCCGGAATTGGATAATGTTATGCTTGAATTGTTAGAAGACGACTATTCAATACAAAAAATATACGGCAAGGATATTAACACAAATCTGGCTGTGCGCCTCCAACATGTAGCTACAGTTAGCTGGCAAAGACCTCCGTAAAGACTTACAGGAAAAATATCTTCCCCCCAAAAATTGTACCCTGATTGATGCTCCTGAGCTTAATCTAGAAATTAAGGCTGCTGTAGCGGATGTCGTCTTAAAGAGAGATAAAGGAATTGAAAGCAAACCCAAAGTTCTGGGTTCTGCGTTATCGTGTCTCGGAGAGACTATTACTATTTTGCTCGAGGAGCAGAACAAAAATACTGCAGTCATAATCACTCATGGATGCTACTCGATTGATATGCGACTGTCGAAATACTGATTCCATAACACGTCGTAATTTTATCTTATATAAGTTAAAAATAGATATGAAAGACCATAAAACAAAAATTGACAACTGCCTCTTTGGATCGGATCTAGCTGATCCTTAAAAACTTCAAAATCAATTTCTAAGTCAAGCGCGGATTTAAAAAACACACCAGCTACTAAAATACCTGCAAACAGGAAGCCCCAAGTGTCCGCTACACAAAGGAGTAATTTAAACTGGGAGGCTCCTCCCCCAGTTCGCAGGCAAAAAATAAATTTGGTATGTCAGAATGCAAGCCAGTGAAAACACCAAATATCTACAAAAATATGAATTTTTGTGGAAATTTGGTGGTATGTAGACAAATCCAAAATGGCCAATGATAACATTTTGAAGAAACATGTACAGGATGGAACTTGTTCAACACCCAAACAAATACAGGACTTTGGGGATAACTGGCACAGACTGCCACTTATACAATGCTTTGATATACCTGATATGATAGATGTTTCAAAAAATTATTCAGATAAGAAAGGTCCTGTACCGTCAAAAAAGGTATTGTCCACGTTTCTGAACAGTCCGGCCACGACCTGGAAGCAATTTTTGCAAGATGTTAATGATCACGGACTCTCTTTAGAAGATCTAATTATAGGGCTAAAGGGTAAAGAGAGGGAGCTTAAAAGGAAGGGAAGGTTTTTTACCTTGATGTCTTGGAAATTAAGAGAGTACTTCGTCATAACAGAATATCTCATCAAATGTCATTTTGTTCCTCTTTTCAAGGGTTTGACTATGGCTGATGACCTGACTACACTAACTACAAAGATGATGGCCAACACGGCTGGACAGGGACTGGATAATTATGAAAGAATATGCATTGCCAACCATTTTGATTATGAGAAATGGAACAACCATCAGAGGAAAGCATCAAATGCTCCCATATTCAGAGTCATGGGTCAATTCTTGGGGTATCACAACTTAATAGAGAGGACTCATGAGTTTTTTGAGAATAATCTGATTTACTATGCAGACAGACCGGATTTAATGACTACGGACGGATTCACATTAAACAATTCTGAACATACTGTCTGTTGGAATGGGCAACTGGGGGGATTAGAAGGTTTGAGGCAGAAAGGCTGGTCCATTGTGAATCTGCTGCTCATAAGGAGAGAGGGGATGAACAGAAACACAAACTTGAAAACACTTTGTTGACTACAAAAAGGCATTTGACACCTTAGATCATGATGTGCTGCTGAGAGCGATGGATGAATGCGGGATAAATAGTGTATTAAATGTTATAAGAAATTGTAAAACCTTTATGCATGCCGATGACATGTGCTTGTTATTTTCATCTGAAAATCCAACGAATGGAAAAAGCTACATTCAATCTGACTTTGAAAACATAACCAAATGGGCACATGACAACGGCATTATCATAAATTTCAATAAAACTAAAGCTATGCAAATTACATCACCTTATAGTAAATATAATAAGCAGAATAATATTAATATAGAAATAATTGGACAGACATACGAATGCCTACATGATAACAAAAATAATTGCAAATGTGCACCGATTGAAATAGTAGACAAATACAAATACCTAGGATTGACAGTTGATAACGATTTCAACTGGAAAGCGCATGTCAATGCAGTGTGTAGTAGATTACGATCAATATTAAGCCTTGTATCCACTTGAGCATGCTCAAGTGAATGAGCGGCTCATTTGGCCGAGCCGCTCAAGTGGAGACGCCTAAGCACGCTCGGCCCGAGCAAATCCGAGCGCGCTCAGGGCGAGCCGGCATCTGTCGGTTTTTGTCCGTGCTCAAAGGCGCTCAGTATTCGCTCGGCGCTCAGTGTGGACGGTTGTTTTTGTGTTTGAGGCGAGCGCGTCGAATTCCCCGAGTTTTAATTACGTTTACTTTTTCTGTTATTTGAAAAATGAGTGGCTTGTGGGATAACGAGACTTGTTTAACATTAATTGATGCTGATGATGATTGATGATTATGTGACCAATAGCAAAAAATATATATTACTAACGAACCAATAGCGTGTCGGCAGCCACGTTTGGCATGCGTTCGGCCATAAACCTATAATGCTAAAGACCAACAAAGAGTGCGAGAGAGAAGAAAATCCTTTATGGAATTATAACAAGATGAAAAGAGAGAGGCAGTCTAATGAAAATTGTAACAACTTTTATTTGACAGGTCGTCAAAAGTCGTCAATCGTTTTTATGCCCTTTCGGTATTTGCAATTTATTATTTAAATCGTATGTTATTTTCAACAAATACTATTATATATAACAATAATAACTTGTGCTGTGAGTGATAGCAGTGTAAATCATAGGAATAATCCTGAAAAATATACATTTCACCCGTAATTAATCTTCATGTCCTAATTGCTACGATGTGTTTATTTTTGCTATATTCTGGTCTTTAGTTCTCTATTTTAAATAAAATATTGTGAATCCTCCCTTTTACTTTCATATTTTGCGTAACTAAAGGTACTATTGTTCCTATATTACACAAATATTGAAGAAAATTTTTTCATCAAAATTTCTTACATATACGGTAGTGCTTGAATCAAATTTATCGATATGCTTATCGATATTTTACAATAACATAAATCTAAAATAAAAATCATTTACCTTTATATTTATCAATTCACCTTAGAATCATTTACCTTAGAATTTTTGTGATCAGAAATTCGGAAAATGTGCGGCCGGACTAAAAAGGACATATTATCTTATTTTAACTAATATAATATAGTATAGTATAATATAGCTAACATAATATAACTACTATAATATAGAGTGACTCTAAAACTAGAGGAAGGTTTATATTTATATATCATAATCATTTGTTTTACAGATTCCCTCAAGATGCTCTAATAAGAGGAAAATGGCTGAAATTAATTGGGCGTGTTGGTTGGAATCCCAAGAAAAATTCAACAATATGTAGCAAACATTTCATTAAAAAATTTTAAAGAAAAATTAGAATAAATACTATTTTGGTTAAAGGAGCTATCCCAACTTTATTTGTGCCAGTAAGTTTGATATACTGTTGCACTTGTTACTGAAGCAATTATTAAAAATAAGCAATTATAAGCAATTAATGCTTTTTAGTTCATTTAAGATCATACTTATATGAACTAAAAAGTATTAATAATCCTTATTCTGTACTCAATCTTCATAATTTTGAAGTCGGTACCAGTCCTAAGTATATAAGTTGCTGTTATACCTATTCTGTCAGAGAACTGGCGATTAGGTTAGCTGGTACCGATTGCAAAATAATGAAGATTGAGAACAGAATTAATACTGAGTAGAGAATAAGAATTATTTAATACTTTTTAGTTAATATAAGTATAATATTACTATTGTCATTGCCTTGGAAGTCTGTTTTAATTTTTTGTTTAAAAATAATAATTTTACTCATTTTAGCTGTCCTTAACGTTTTCTATACTTACAGTTAGTGTTTTAAAAAATCAAAATCAAAATTGCTTTATTTCTGAACAAATCTAAAATAAAATATATTTTCAGAATACATGGTGCCTACCACCGGTTCGGTAACTAACCGGCGTAAGAAACTCGCACGCCCACTTTTTACCAAAAAAAGTGAGAAAAAAATAATCTTTTAAAACAAAATTTACAATGCTGTAACTAAAAATTATACAATGTAAACATAGATACATAATAATTGTAAGTCATGTAGAAGTAGCCTTGCAAGCAGTCATTCAGCATTCTACTCCCAAGATGTGCCATCAATTATGAAATCATTTTGGCTTTGGCACAAAACGTTCTTTGACTACTTTTTTAAATTTATTAATCGAAAGATTTTGAACGTTTTCTGGGACCACATGTTCCCATTTGAATATCAAGGAGTCACTTCGATTTCTCATTGACCAGACCACCACTTTTGTGAACATGATACCTACTCGGAACAATACAATGTACAGCAAAAGAAAAAATTTGAAAATCGGTTCATAAACGGCGGAGTAATCGTTGAACATACATAAAAATATATCCACAGGCGAACGTCTAGACTCCTCCTGTTTAGAAGTCGGTTCAAAATAATTGTAATATGTATTTAATTGAAGAATAAAATATAATATACTATGTGTGTTGTTTACTTTCAACGTTTACTTTCAATGTAAGGACTGATTTACCAGATAGATTTTACCTGAGTAATAAATAAGTAACTTTATAATGTGTTAAGTGTACATTATTTACCCCTAAACGAACCTCATGTCATAACATTCCAAAAGAAAATGTGTATCTACTTTTCAATCGTCACCTTTTTTTGCCAATTAAAATTTATGATACCTAATTTGAAATACAAATCTATCAAAGTTGCATATTATTTATTTCTTATAGAAACTCAGGTAAAATAACTCGAACGGACTAAACTATCGATAGCAAAATACTATACTATCGATAGTAAAATATACATCACTAGCACACGCACACATTGACAGATCAAAAATGGTCACGCATTTTCGAGTTGTCAGGTGGTCTTTACAACAGTATATATTATGTCTATGCGTTCGGCGCATCCACACCTGACCGAGCCCGCTACCGCCAAACACACCGAAAAACTGACTTCTGCGCATACCCCCTCTACTTTTGTCGAAAGATCTTAATTCGTTGCGCGACCTGTACATATATAATATATGAATTACATAATTCAATATTTTTGTTTCAGGTCAAGATCAAGCGTATGTGTCAAAATGGTTTGCATTTGATCGGATGAAATTTTTAATGGATAAAAGTGAACCAAATGAAACTCGAGATAGTTCCAATGTAAGTTTATTTATTTTCATAATCTATACTGATATTATAAAGAGGTACTCACAAACACAACAAACTCGCAAACATTACCGGAGATTACTCTGGTGTTTCTGATCCAATATGGATAATTCTTTCACTAATATAAAGGTACACTATTCCTGGTGGTTATATATTTTGTGAAAATTAACTGAACTGATGAACTGCGTCAACCAACTCAGAAAATATTATGGCACTTTTGAGCTCAGCTAATTTTCAGAAAATTCTTATAAGTAAACTAATTTAATTTATATTGTATTGCCAAGGTAATTCTGCATTTGTTATAAAATGCCGTGCGATATGCAAACGAAGTGCAATGCAGTGAAATGCGCCCTCAAAAACAAAAAAGTGCTAAGAAAAAGAAAATAGAATATGACAATCCAATGGTAAAGAGTGCATATGAACTTTTGAAGAAAACAGCGGACAATGATGACCCGTACACAAGTTATGGATTGCATATTGCCAACGAACTAAAAAAATACGATATAGGTACCTTGGCCTGTGTCAAACATGCCATTAATAATATAATATTCCAGGCAGATATAGGAAATTATTCACCAAATGTCTATTGTCCACGTGAATATTACAATTAGCCACAACAATGTGGGTATACTACAAGTACATCAACTGTTTCATCGCCACCTGCGCCACCGTCACCAACTTTGGAATCGATTAATCGACCATCACCAGCAGAAACAGCAAATGCTGATAACCAATTCACTGAATCGCTGTTAACCTCTCAGAATTTATTTAACATTTAAAAACTACATTATTATTCTATGATAATTTTTAAATGTAATAAAAAATATTTCACCCGCTTTTTGCATTTATTTGATAAACTTACCTACCTACTTAGGGTCCATCCACATATTACGTCGCACCTGATGGGGGAGGGGGGAAGTGTGACAGTACATGTTAAATACAGGTAAAGGGATACTAAAAAGCGTGACATTGGGGGGGGTAGGGGTTCAAAAAGTCGAAATTTTGCGTGACGTAATATGTGGATGGCCCCTTACTTTAAAAAAAACAACATATACTATAAATAATCGAAATAGCTTACCTTAATGTAATCTTTGAGTGCCTGTATAATAGCTTCACACACTACCGGAACAAAACGGCTTATACTTTGTTTAGATACTTTGAACATGTATTGCAAGCTAGTATAGGAATCTCCTGTAGCTAAAAATCTTAACGTTATCAGTAACTTATCCTCCGGTGATATGGCCTCACGCATATGTGTATCTTTTTTTTAATTTGCGGTCCGATCAATGACAGTAAATATTCAAAATCAATCCTTGACATTCTTGTAAAGTTGTTAAATGGTTCGTTATCTCCTTCGAAAGTCAATTCACGAATTATATTAGCCGAGTTGTTTCTTCGATGACGATACATTTCTCTCATCCACCACCTTGGTGGTTTTCTCTTCTTCTTTATGGCACAGTGAATGATTATAAAGGCAGCAGCAGCTACACGGACACGTGAAGACATGACGGAGCCGAGCATATACTGAGCACAGCTTTTTCAATGTTGAGGCTCGTTCGACCAAAACATTCATTTTGTTCCTCTGAGCATGCTCAGGCGAATGAGCGGCTCATTCGCCCGAGCATGCTCAAGTGGATACAAGGCTTTAGGTAATTTTTTTCATCTCAATAAATATGTCATTAAAGAAACTACTGTATCTTATCTACTAGGCACTTGCAGATTCCCTAATAAGCTATGGGCTGAGTTGTTATGGACTTACATTTAAAACTGAAATAGATAAAATAAAACAATTACAGACTAGACTTATTTAATATTTGGTAAATAAAAAAGTGAAAACACGTTGTAAGGAAAATTATGAACAATTGTTTAACATTTGTGAAATAATACCGGTGAATGCAAAAGTTTCGTATTTAGTAGTATTAGAGCAATATAATATTAATATAAAAGAAAAAATTGATCATCATAAATATCAGGCTAGAAATGTTACACAAGGCAAATATGTAATACCAAATGTAAGAAATAATTATGGTAAAAGAACTAGGAAATACATGACTCCCACATTATTTAATAAAATAGAATTTATAAGAGATGATAGCAATAAAGCCAGTATGTTAACTTTAAAGAAAGAATTAAAAAAAAAATTTTTGAAAAGTTATACTAGCAGTTGATGGTATGATGAATGATTATTTAAATATAAAAATTAAATATATTATATAATAATATGTAATAAAATATTATATACCTACAGGTATTGTAATAATACAATTTATTTTTATTTTAAATGGTATAATAATGATTAATGAGACTGTAAGACTTGTTATATTATTGTGAAAGAAGTAATTTCAGTTTCTTAGAATATTATTATATTGTTGAAAAATTATTTAGATGTTAAATTATGTTTGATGCTGGATTTATATTACAAGTTATATAAATTCAATAATTATGTAAAAATGTTATAAAGTTTTGAGATATGTTGTATCCGGTGAAATTCGCCAACAAACTGTTATGTAGTTTGGCGATTTGTATTGTCTAAGAAAAAATGTAAATTTATTTGGATAAATAATAAAAAAAAAATCAATACTTCTTGTATATAAAGTCTTTGATCTAAGTAAACTATTCCCTTTTCTCTGTCTCTTTCTACACATGTATTCCAATGCAGTAACATAGTTCTCCTAGATCCTTTATTTTAATTTTTTTACTGAGTTCATTTTTGATGTAGTCACTGGACTGGTGCTCGTCTGTAAACAAAATTAAATCGTCAACATAATATGTAGCAATAAACAATATGTTGTTCTTGTCAACAATTTTGAGATAAATGCAAGGATCTAAGGTTGATTGCTTTAGACCCAAACTTTTCAATGTAGAATCTAATTTTCTGTTCCACTGGTGACTTGCCCTTTTTTTTGCGGAAATGTGGGGCTCGCCGCGGTGAAGATGGTGAGTGCCGCGGCCCTACCCACTAAAACACTGCGATGTTCCTGTCTCCTACAGCTGGCGGATGCACGGGTCCCGACGAGCATTTCTCCGTAGTACTGGTGACTTGCCTGCTTGAGGCCGTAATGATTTTTAGTAAATATAACTTCTCTCCTTCCTTAAATAGTAGAGGTTATAACATATATATTTCCTCCTCGATGTCGCCTTGCAAGAAGGCACAGGTGAGAAAACTTCATTGTAATCTATGCCCTTTTTTTAAGAACATCCTTTTATAACCAGTCGAGTTTTATACTTTGTAACTACACCTTTTTCTTTTATTTTTAATGGTTTTCAAAACTCACTAGCACGCTTGCCAGGTGGTAAATGGGTCAGCTCCCATGTATTATTATCTATCAATGATTTATACTCCTCGTCCAAAGCATCTCTCCATTGCTTAGCTTCAGCACTGGACAAAGCTTCTTCCACAGTTTAGGATCTGTAAGCATTCCACTTTTCATATGGCGTTGCTCCATCAAGGACAAATACAACACGGTTTTATTATAGAAAAACAATTATTACAATATTTACGCAAAACGAGCTTTTGCCCGCGGCTGCGCTCGCGTTAAGAAGTATTATTAAATACAAACTTTCATCTCCAATTTTAACCCCTAGGAGGTAGAATCGATCAAAATCCTTTCTTAGCGGATGGCTACGTCATATTATCTACCTGCATGCCAAATTTTAGCCCGATCCGGTCAGTGGTTTGGGCTATGTCACCTTTGAGTTTTATATTTAAAGATTAACATGGCTGAACGTTTGACGGAAAACAATAGTTTCCTAAAAGGACTGGGAAAGTTTAAAAACTTATCAGCTATCTTCACTCTTATGCAATTTCGAGAAGTAGGCAAAAAGAAGAAGTATAGATTTTCAGAATCAAAAAAATTATGGCATTAAGCTTGTGCAAACGCAGCCCTAGAGCTTATAAATGGCTTCAAGAACGTTTTGTCTTGCCATCCACCATGACCTTGAGCAAATTAATTTCGAGGGCTAATTTAAAGCCAGGTATCAATAAAAATATATTTTTGCAATTAAATAGAAGAGTAAAGAAAATTAAAAAAGATGACAAGCTATACCCCTTACTCTTCGACAAAATGTCAATCTTCCCTAACTTTCAATACAATCCTAGAAAGGACGAAATTTCTGACTTTGTCTGTGACGGAAAAACAAAAAACCAAAATTAGCAGATCGTGCTCTAGTATTTATGATACGTGGAATTAAAAAAAAATTAAGATACCAATAGCTAAAGCTTAGGCCAAACCTTTTTTTTTTTTAACGCCAAGAAAGCCTACGCGACCAGGCGACTGCGAAGCGGAGCGTCAAGTTGTCAAATGTGTGTTTTGTATACAAAAAACACATTTGACAACTTGACGCAACTTGACGCTCCGTCACTGACGCGTAGGTTTGTTCTAAGCTTTACACCTTCTGTTCTGGAACCACAAGTGCTGTTGAACTGTGTCAATCTTAATAAAAGAAATCATCAGAGAATTGCATTTGCACGACAATCTCGAAAGCAATTAATATTCTTATTGAAGGGACTAAAAGAAAATATTTTCAAAGAAATGATATACTCCGCTAAGAAATTTTTGAGATAGATGACGCTGAAGTTATCCCTCTCTATGCCCCCCCCCCCCCCATCTCATAAAAAGAAATTGAATGCAATTATATAACGAAGACCCTTCTTACAAAGGTGCAAGGTTATGCAAAAATTGAGAGACAGCCACATCACCCCTGATAAGTTTCAAAAAATGAAGCAAAACAGGTCCTAAGTCAAAAAGTTGCTAGGACAATGGGATACTTAGCAGAAAAGAAGATACTACCGGAAGACTGTACCCAGACTACAGATTGTTTTTTGACAAGTTATTTGATTCACTTACGGCCGTTCCCAATATTTGATCTATCTCTGGTTTTGCCCTACTAGAGATAGGAATAGCTCACATTAGACATTAGAGACATATTTTATGTCAATTATGAGCTATGGATCGACGGATGAATCGCATAATAGGTTGTTTTACGGCCGTTCCCAATATTTGATCTATCTCTGGTTTTTCCATACTAGAGATAGGAATAGCTCACATTAGACATTAGAGACATACATTTTATGTCAATTGCGAGCTATTCCTATCTCTAGTAGGGCAAAACCAGAGATAGATCAAATATTGGGAATGGCCGTTAATCAAAATATACGTCACCTAAGTTTTACGGGCTTGTCAATTCATCCTCTAAATTATAATGGTTTAGGTGTTACTTAAACGTCGGTGAAAACAAAACTTGCGTTAGGTGCCCCTTATATTGCCTTAAGGGACACCTAAATTTTAGGTGTCGTTGGTGAAAACGGGCAAAGACTGCCCTTTCACCAACGACACCTAAAATGTAGGTGTTAGGTAGGTGTGTTTGTATATTTGAAAAAAGCGTTAATCCTGTAACATATTGCAATGAGGCTTTTATTCTAGGGTTTGCGATTTTTACATTTAAATCTACAAAAACATTTTCTGTGAATGATATAAAATCAGTGGGAACACTATTTGATTCAGTTTTTTAAATAATATTGAAATCGAATTAAACATTCCTTTACCAGCGTCTTCTTCACAATTTGACCCAGGAGAATGTTTCCCACTTAAATTATTAATTAGGAGTGTAGCAAAGGATGATTGGAAGCCAGCTGCAGTTGGATTTGTGTTTCTCCAGCCATGGCTTCGAATCATCCCAATGAAATTTTCAAGTGGTTCTTGATTAAAATGTCTCATCCATATTAATTTTATTTTATACTCCTGACACAGCATAGCTTTGGCTCGCTCCAGCAGTATCCTGTTTCTCCGCTCCGCCAGACCATTCTGATCCGGAATATAAATAAGGTGTGGACGTTTGATGCCAGAATCTGCTAAGAATTTTAAAAATATATTATTACAATATTCCTTTCGGTTGTCAGTTCTAGGAATCTTTATTTTCTTACTGGTTTCTTTTTCGAATTCATTTTTAAATATTTTTAACAATGACTTTATATCCGACATGCTCTTTAAGAAATATACATAAATTTTTCGTGAGAAATCATCTACAAAGGTTATAATTTATAAAGTATTTTGCTCCACCTGCAGATGTGGTCTCCATAGGACCACAGAGATCGGATTGTATTATTTCTAACAAGCCCTTAGCTCTTTAGCCGGAGTGTGGACACGGAAGTCTGCTCTGTTTCCCTTCGCAGCATGGTTTACATACATTAATATGCCTTTTGTTATTTTAACACCTTCAGTACAATTTTCTAATTTTCTAACATCTGCCAAATTTAAATGAGTCATTCTCCTATGCCATATACTAATATCAGCCTTACTCTCATAGGGAAAAACTGCACATGCTTTGCCAGTGACTGTGTTTAGTCTTTACAAATTGTTAGTAAGCCTTGCTGTTGCGACGAGATTTTTCTTTGCATTGTATATGTGACAGCCTGTTTTTGTAAATTGTACATTACAACCATTTTTGGTCAACTGACTGACCGACAATTTTGCGCTAAGGTCTGGTATAAGTAAAACGTTTCTCATCTTAATGTCATATTCAGTGTTGTTTGTAACAGTTCGGATGTTTAGTTTACCTATCTATTGCCTGTGCAATAGACTAATTGATTGTTGGCCACCATTATCTTTTGGATCGGAGGAGGTTGCAAATCATGCATCCAATCAGCACGCCTCGTCATGTGCATAGTTGCGCCGGAATCTATGTACTAATCATCTCGATTCAATGTGCTGTAAGCTGAAAAAATGGCTGAAAAAACATTATTATTGCTTGTATTTTTCTTCGCAGTACATTGGGTCTTAATATGCCCATATCTGTTGCAATTAAAGCATTGGGGTCTTTTCCCTTAAGGCTTAGGCTGGCTATTAAAATTGTTCCTATTGTACTTGTGTTTTGCTTGAAAAGCTGAAGACTCTGAAACTTGTACTTCTTGTTGTAGTTTTGTCTTAATGAAATCGGAAGATACTTTTATTCCGGAACTCTCAATTCCCATGATCATTGGTTTATAATTATCTGGTAAACCTGCTAGCATTAGAGTTCCTAACCACTCATACTTTGCTTTGAAATTAATGTTCCTCAACTTGTGTGCCG
Source organism: Aricia agestis (assembly GCF_905147365.1). Taxonomy (NCBI): domain Eukaryota; kingdom Metazoa; phylum Arthropoda; class Insecta; order Lepidoptera; family Lycaenidae; genus Aricia; species Aricia agestis. Next base: position 19,436,366 of record NC_056408.1, on the reverse strand, counting down.
TACTCATGATTCTGTTTACATAGTCTTCAACATTAGTACAACTATCTAGGGAGGTATTGATTAGATCTCTCAGTAAACCGACTTTCCTTGACAGGCCGCAGTCCTCAAAAACTTTCTGTAGTCGTTCCCATACCTCACAAGCCGTCTCGGCTTAAAGGTTCGACTAACAAGATAATTTTCGACTTTGCCTTGAAATCTTTCTTGGAATTCCATAGCTCTCCATGCTCCAAATAAGTCCTTATGGCAAATTTCCAAGTAAGTATTGTAATTGTCTCTTCCCGACAATTTTCAATTTGTAGGTTATTCGAAGCCATGACGGTGCACGTGTTCGAAATTATTTTTCTCCATAATAAAGATTGTGGCTTTCACTAAATAGGAATGGGACGGCCCATAACCTGTAGAAATGAAACTATTTAGTTTGAAATACAACACAGTTTTATTATAGAAAAACGAATTATTAAAATAACATTTGACGGAACACACGAGTGAGCGGCAAAAAAGCGCCACCACCGAAGAAGGGGGAAAACATTTAATTTTTTTTAAATAAACCAGTAAAAGACTAACTAGTATGTCTACATTCTTCCATTTATATTATTTTGTGAAATTAATCTGAAAAATAAAACACGGATGGACATATTCACAAATGTGGCAATGACAGATGTCAGAAAATAATGTCGGTTAGGGATGGGGTCGATGAATCGAAGTTTATCAAAAATATCGATTTTATGACTAATAGCAGCACTGAATCGATTAGGTGTAATGGATTAGCTTAATTTTACTGTTATTTAACATACATAATATAGAAAAGCTATTACATGATATCAATAAATAATATTATCATTCGGAAATTGCTATTTAAGCAAGTAATATTTATAAAAAATGTAATATTTGCTTTAGTTGAATGAATCGATATTGTTGCAATTTATTGTTTGATGTGTTTCTAATAATGCACTACATCACTAACCGAATGTGGAGGGAGTCATTTAGTAATTTTTATTCTTTAATTTGAATTCCGGGTTCAAAAATTGGATTCATAGCCTGTAATAACGTAAAAAAAATCGAAAAATAATGACTATTAGATTTTCATCTTGACGCATGAAACTTTTTGGTACCACCTTTGGGCATTCGCCTTTGTATGGAAGAACATAGTATACTTTTTATTCCAGAAAAATGAACTGTTCCCGCGCGAATAACGAATTTTGGTACAACAGAGTTGTGGGCATTATCTAGTATCATCTATACATATTATAAAACAAATTCGCATTTTTCCCTCATGTCCCTTTGTTCCCTTTATTCTTTAACTGCGCAACGGATTTTGATTATTCTTTCAGTGTTAGATAGCCCATTTATCGAGGAAGGCTATAGGCTATATTTTTTCACGCTAAGACTAATAAGACCGAAGAAATACAGGAAAATGTGGAAAAAACGGGGAAAAGGGCTAACTTGAACGCGCTAATCTGAGGAACTACTGGTCCGATTTGAAAAATTCTTTCAGTGTTAGATAGCCCATTTATTGAAGAAGGCTATAGGCTATATTTTATTACGCTAAGACTAATAGGAGAATGTGGAAAAAACGGGGGAAATTATTTGAAAGGGCTTATCTTGCAAACTACTGGAGCAATTTTTATGTTATTTGGCATAGGCTATCGATTTAAATAATTTTTTCAGTTGCTATATATTTTATACCCGTGCGACGCCGGGGCGGGTCGCTTGTCTAATATATAACATTCTCGTGTCACAATGTTAGTTACCGAATACCGTACTCCATCGAAACGGCTTTACTGATTTTGACTTATATACATATTCAGTAGGTTTAAGAATAGACTACTGACTACTTTTTATATTCATAAGTGCATTTGTTGAATAAATAATAGCAAATTATTACAACTCGAGACTGACGACAAACATTGTTTGTGCGACGGGATAGCGTCGTCACTTCAATAAAATAATATTCTTTAAGTACAAATAAAGAACTACATTACAACTTCAAATACTTTATATGGCAAAATAACGTTTGCCAGGACAGCTAGTTATAATTTATTATAGAACCTTTACCTAATTGTGTGTGCTGTAGAAAACTACAGAAGCAACATTGAAGCCATTGAAGATTGCAGCCAAACAAGCCGACGACACAAAACCCCTTCAGAACTAGTTGAAGCAAGAGCTATTGTAAAAGATGCTCTTGCCAACTTTAAATCTACGATTCAAAAGACCCAACAGCCTGTTCATCAAGAAGATGATTGCGACTTGTATGAAAAATTATTAGCAAATAAATTGTGAAAATTATCCGAAAATTAAAAAAAATTATGCATGACATTGATGGCATGTACTTACGGTACCAATATAAAGATCGGATGACTCAATCGGCATCTCAATTTTATGAAACTAGACCAGGCACATCATTATCTATGCATTCAGAGTCTCCATCGCATTATGGGGAGATGAATCAATGTACTTATCAAAACAGAAGACTAGACTTTGACGACCCTATGATGACTCAATTACCATCTCAATTTAGCGAACCCAGACCAGGCACATCATCTTCCACCCATTCAGAGCCTCCATTGCATAGGCAGGCAAATAAAAATACCCAGTAAAAAAAAAACAAGTATTATCAGACCCAACTTCCAAAATTTTAATTAAAGCCCACCACCTTTTTTGTTTGTCAGATTATCCAGTCTATTTACTGAAGAACCAAAGTTCAAACACATCTGATCAAACCCAAGATGATACAGAAAGTTAGATTAACAAGTCAAACAAAAAACAACAAAACAATGAGGAGAATCAAGAGAAAGATAATCAACATCATCATACGGGTGCAGTGGAGCATCATTCAAAGAAAATTCACTTAACAGAGACGTGAAGAGTTAAAAAAGGGCATAATTTTATTACGAAAAATTGAACAATCTCAAAAAAACGAATAGTCACTGCAAAGAATAAAATAAATATTGCAAGACAAAAAAAAAAAACAATGAAACTGAATTAAAAAATCTAAAACTCAGTGTAGATAAGATGAAAACGCGCGAAGAAATATTAGAAGTTGCTTTGAAATAGACGTAAGAGAACTGTAAGAAACAAGCAGAAAAAAGATTACTGAAAGGGATAATGGAAAACGCTAAAGTAAAAACTTACGTAGCTAAATTAATGGGTTTGATTTTGAAAGTATAAGAAAACAATATTTAAAGGCAGAATAATAGAAATTGTAACAAATAAACACAATACAAGTCTCGCCTACACGCACACATCGATGCCGATCAATATTTACATCGTGATGGATGCCACTACATACGTCACAAACGAGTATAAAAGGAGCGGCGCAGCCAACATCAAGTAAGTCGTTCCCTAGACGGCACGGAGTGCGATAGCCCCGCAGTCCTCTCTATTGCCTCTGCTTACCTGAGCGGCAACCCCGCAGCCCTCAGGACAAGCCAGCTAGGAGGTTACGGAATGCGATAGCCCCGCAATCCATTCCACGAACCACTAATAGGCTACATATATGCTTAATGTATGACATTGTTTATTAAGACAATAAACGTAGTAATAACACATTTGTGTTGTTTCATTCCATAACAACACTATATTGGCGCCCAACGCAAAAACAATAATGAACAATGACTGAAAAGAAATCTGAAATGGTAATAATGACGACGGAACAATTTACGGCACTAATGACCAAGCTGACTGATAAAACCGAGACAAACAAAAGCTTCGCTCAGTGCTCATCACTTTTTCACGGCGAACGGTGCTATAGTAAAGTTAAAGAATTTGTCACAAATATTTCTATTTATATGAAAATTGAAAAGATTTCCGACGAAGACGCTCTCGAAGGACTTACATTACTGCTTACTGGACCTGCTGCTACTTGGTGGAGCGGAGTAAAAGGCGACATCAAAAAGTGGAACCAAGCCCTTGAAGCAATAAAAAGTTCATTTGCACCTAAGATGCAGCCACACGAGGTATATCTTGAGCTGCAGTTCTCGAAGAAGCAAACTAATGAGAAAATCGATTCTTTCCTTTGTGAGGAAGCGTGTTTTACTGTCTCAGCTTCCATCAAAAAGGCACAAAGAGGAGGAACAATTAGATTTTATATACGGACTTTTGGCCGTAAATTACAAGAAGGAAATTCCGAGGTCCGAAATAAAAACATTTGCAGATCTACTGGAGCGCGGAAGACATTTAGAAAGCCTTTCAAAGGAGATTCAAAAGATGGAAGTGTCCGGAAGGGTTTTAAAAGATGCACATATTGTGGGAAAAAAGGACATCAATTTGAAGTCTGCAGGAAGAGAATGGCGGATGTAAAGGTTCAGCCAAAACCGACCATCACTTGCTACGGATGTGGTGCCCCGGGAGTATTCCGCAGTAATTGTGAAAACTGTAAAAATAAGGAGACCCCTCCAGAAGCTGTCTCTTTTTATTCATTACAATCAGCAGTAAAAAGACAATCGAAAATCCTTACAATAGAAATAACTATTAAAGTTAAAAAAGGATATGCGTTTTTGGACACGGCTGCACGAACCAGTATTGCCAGTGCCCAATTGTATAAGAACTTGGTGCTGAGTGGTGTGTCATTTGCAAAAGAAAGTGCACTTTTAAGTCTTGCAGATGGCACCACAAGACAAACAAATTTGTTCGTGTCAACTGTAGATGTTATTGTTGGAGATCGTTCACTGCCCATAAAATTGTCAGCAATCCCGGAAGCGAGTGACAACCGCACACTCTTGGGAATATATTTCCTGGAAGCTGCTGGAATCATCCTAAATTTACCCCAAAGTCACTGGAGTGTTATCGACGACCCAAATAAGTTATTTAGTTTCCTCCAATTAGCAAGTACGCCTATTCCGTTAAATGCCGCTAAGCGTCTATCGCTAGAAACAGATGATGGTGACATTGTTGAGCGAAACAAGCCCAATTCCGAATTCATTAAGTGGGCAAAAGAGTTCAACAAGAATCATATGTTATCTCCACTGAAAATTACGCCAACAAAAGACACGGAAAGTTTTCCTCCAGATATGAAGCGACCGAGGTCGAAAATTGTTAAGCTGGACACTCCACCCCGACCAACGTGACCACGTGAACCAGCGGAAGAAAATTTATTTACTGACCATCGTGTAGAATATTTAAAAATAAATCCTACATCTTTGTATTCTGTTGATATTTATTTCCGTCCCAATAAAGGTACTTCACTGAATCATGATGAAAGGATAATTTTTAATAATTTGTTATCTGAATATTCTGATATTTTTTCAAAAGAATAAAAAACCAACTCCTTTTACTCAACATAGAATAGAGACAGTAAATCTTTATTCTATTAGCGTTAAACCTTATAGACTCTCTCCTGCCAGACAACAACAATTACGAGAGAAACTTGATGAAATGATAGCTAATGACATTATAGAAGAGTGCGATTCTGCTTGGTCTGCACCTGTAATATTAGTACCAAAAGGTGATAACGATGTTCGAGTATGTGTAGATTACAGAACTCTGAATAATATAACAAAACCAGATAGATATCCACTACCACGAATTGATGACTTATTAAATCAGGCAAAAGTCATGCCTTTTATGTCTACAATTGATTTATAATCAGGTTACTGGCAAATTGCTATAGATTTACAAGATTATGATAAAACAAGCTTCATATCGCCATTTGGGACCTTTCGTTTTAAAAGGATGCCATTTGGTTTACGAAATGCACCCGCTACATTTCAAAGATTAATGGACAAATTCATTCATAATATATGCAAATATTTATGGCCCTATTGTGGGTGGCAATTATATTTAAAAAAAATCAGATTTATTGCAACGGGCGATAGCTAAAAAACCATTGCCCACAGCTACAGAGTTGGATTTTCTACAGTAGCAGACATAGTGAAACAAGTATGTTGTTTTATGAAAACAAACAAAATTAGACTTGTCTGTGTTTAGGGTTAGCAAGTTATTCTCCAGCCAGTCACTTATTATGGATAGGCCATGTCTAGCAGTCCACACCGCCTCTTTCCAGTCACTGCCATGAAACACAATAGCAGTGTCATCTGCGTAACAAAGAAGGACAGCGTTCTTAAGATTTCATTTTATATATGGATATCATCCATATATAAAATGAATAGGGTTGGTCCTAGAATGCTGCCTTGTGGAACACCGAATTTAACATTCCTGACAGAGCTCGTATGTTCGCCTATCTTTACTTGTTGAGATCTGTTGTTTAGATAGCTCTCAAACCAGGAAAGTGCGTGTCCATTGATACCTTTGTTTGCAAGTTTTTTAAGCAGAATTGGAATTGATACGGTATCAAACGCTTTGGCTAGGTCGAGAAAGACCCCAAGACAGGCTCTATTTCCATCTAACTGTGAGACGACTGTGGAAGCCAGAAGCTCTACGGCATCTGCCGTACTCCTTTGTCGTCTAAAACCAAATTGGTTATTTGATAAAATATTTTTTGACTCAAGAAATTTGATTAGACGTACATTAACAATTTTTTCCAGGATTTTGGAGAAGATTCCTAGCAATGATATGGGTCTATAATTATTGGGAACATCACGTGGCCCAACCTTGTGAATCGGACAGACAGCAGCAACCTTCCAATCATCAGGGAAAATTCCAGATGAGAGACTTTTATTATAAAGGTATGTTAATGGAGATAATATTTCACTACTAATTTGTTTTATAAGCCTGTTTTGTAGTCCATCGAGCCCTGCTAATTTATCGTTATCAAGTTGCATTATTAGGGTCGTAACTTCGTTTGTGTCAGTTGGTTCTAGGAAAAAGGAGCCAGAAGGAGTGCCGTTAGATTTTATTTTAGAAGCAAGTTCGTCTTCGGTTATGTTGTTGCGTTTGAGGATACGGGTAGCAAAGGTTTGACCAATCGAAGTAAAATGTTTGTTACATATATCAAGTGACTCGTCAATCTTTACACCTTTGATTTGTAGTAAGTCGGTAGAGTTTTTTTTCTTGTTCTCTAAGTTACAGATTTCCTTCACTGTCTTCCATAGTACTTTAGGGTTCTTAGAGTTGTTTTTTAACTTCAACGACTCATGATCTTGTTTTATTTTTTTGAGCAGATCATTAGTGTAATTACGGTAACGATTGTATACAAGTTTTGCCGTTTCGTCTTGCGGATTTAGTTTGCAACGGGTATGTAGACGATCTCTGTGTCTAATGCATCGCAGTAATCCAGGAGTAATCCATGGCTTTAAAATAGCTTTTGAAGATTTATGTGGTATTTTTTTAAGTGTGTTTATTAATTATGTCCGTGAGAGTATTAGTGAAAGATCGTGTTTGATCATGTATGTTCTTAGTTTTTTCATCGAATACATCCACCCAATTTATTTCCTTTAGGTCATTTATTATATTATCAATGTCTCGTTTCAAAGTGAATGATTTTGTTTTGTTTTTTGTATTCGTGTTAGTGTTTATACCAACTATTGTTAAATCATGGTCAGTAATGTCAACCGAACATACTAGGCCAACCACATCCTTACCACTGCTAACAAATATATGATCTAGACACGCATTACATCTAGTGGGCAGCGATATTGCTGCAACAAGGCCATAAGTCAAGAGCAACGATAGATAATCTTGTGACCAAACATTGTCTACTGGTTCTGTAATGTTTAAATTTATGTCTCCTGCTAACACTTGGCATTGGGAACGTGAAGCTGACAAAAGAATATCCAGGGATTCAATGAAATTTGTAGTACTCATTATTTGATAAACTAATCTGAATAATATAAATGCTAATTTATTTTTCAACGGTACCTGGTGCAATTGTAGTAGCAAGAGGCTGTAGCAGAGTATTTTCGAAAAAAGTATCAGAAATTGCAATTTAATGATTAAGTAGTTGTTAATGTGTTTTTGTAATAATATTAATCCATTTGAATTAGTATTTCTTAGTGTTATAGAGCAGTATTCCAAATTAAGTTGAGGATAATAGTATATTATTGTTTTAATATAAGTGGGAAATAATAGGGATAGTAGTAATAGTAGGGAAATAATTAACAAACATAATTTTATAATTACATAATATGTTACCTGCTTGCATGCTTTTGTTATACTGTGAGTCCAGTTAATCTTAAGGTGTGAGTTGTAAAACAACATGTTAGCAATTTTAAACAGCTAAGTAACAAATGATAAACTTTTACAGTAACTGTTGAACACATATTTTCTATATTATGATTAACAGAATAACAAGTCCACTTCAAACAATCTGCCTTCACTGTTGTTATAAGAATGTAGATTTTAAAAAAATAATTAAGGTTTGGGGCTTGTTTACAAGATAGTACAAAGGATTGAACACAATATTCAGCCAAATAGCAACGGTTATTGTGTAAATATTTTAGGAATTGATAGTTTAAAACTAACATTTTTATATATCTGGCATAAATTATATATTCAACACAATAATCATATCTCAACTCTATGTCTACAGTGCAAAAAACATAACAGATGCATATTAGGCAAAATGCCTTAGCTAACCCATTATAATCAAGGATGCAATACAATATTGCATTTAAATAGTGAAAAATAATATGGTTTATAGCTTTATAACGTGGTGACGCTGAAAAATCACAATACAAAACATTAGTTACACAATAAAGTAAGTTTTTGTGTACACCTTTTAGCGATTGATTGAATATTGTTGTTATAAAGTAGGAACCGTTTGTGGCTTGTTTGCAGAATAGTGTTACAGTTCGATCACAATAATCAGCCAAATAGCAAAGGCTAACAATTAAAAATTTTAGAAAATGATAGTTTAAAACTAATATTGTTGTACATAACCACAAGTCATTAATTATACATTTATCACAATGTTCATGTTTCAACTTTAACATTTTCAATTTTGCTGTTAAAAATAATAATAATATGTTTGTAGTGTTAACAGCATAACAGATGCATAATAGGCAATACGCCTTAGCTAACACTATATAAATGAGTATGTAGTTTAAAATTATGTTATAGTGAAAAACAATATAGTTTATGGCTTTATTATATGGTGACATTGAGAAAAACACAATACAAAATGTTAGTAACACAATAAAGTAAGTTCCTGTGTACACCTATTAGCGACTGATTTAATATTGTTGTTTTACAGAAAAACGTTATACATATTCCGGCACAATGCTTAAATTTAAACTTAAACTTTAAGACTTGATTAGAGTTTAGATTAAGCTTAACATGAGGTACAATATTATATTGACACAAATAATATACCTTTATGAGAGTTTCCCTATTAAAATACTTACTAATTAAGATACCTACACAAGACACTTTTACAGTTCTGTTCTTGTTACTCACCTGTGCGAACAACCTCATCAGATTTAAAAGTATTAGAGAGATCATTTTGATTGCGAATCTGTATTGCGTTTTTACCTTCTCTTTGTCTGACAAATATGTTACCATTGCTGCACCAGCAGAAGGCAAATCCGAACTTCTTGTACATACTACGTGCCTCGCGAAATATTGTTCTGTTTTGTTTTGTAAGTCTCTCGTTGAAATATATCTTGCGAGCTTCTCCGGGAACGTTTAAGTCTGTGCTGTTTATATTCCTTCTTGATTTTGCAGCCTTCATTATTTCGTCTCTTATAGTTCTACGATGGAAGCGGGTCACCACAGGCCTAGGTAAGATATCAGGTTTTGAGTTTACACTTTTAGCAATGCGAGGACCTGCTCTTTTGACCCAGTCAATTTCCAAGTCGTCGATTTTAACTCCAACTTTTTGGGCTGATAACATTGCTATGTGATGTAGGTTTTCTCCAGGGTTTTCAGGGATGCCAGCCAGTTCAATTTCGTTCCTCAGCTGTTGTTGATACTGGTCATTTAGGTCATGTTGAAAGTTATGTATGCTTGCCTTGAGGATGTCAATTTCTCGAGTATTGCTCACCAACTGCTTAATGAGGTTTTCGTTAGATGTTACCTTACACTCGAGCGACTCCAGACGCTCATGACAAGCTTGGAGTGACTGTGTGGCATCTTCAAGCCGTTGTTTGACAGAGGACAGCTCGTTAGTCAATCTGCGTATCTCGGCGGTGAGCTCCTGGACGTCGTTTCCGGACACCACAGCTTGGACTGATTCCTTTTTTCTCATGGTAATATTAAGGTGATGATCGTCGGTTCGGACAGGCGTGTTTGTGTTATCTCCTCCTAGTCTATGAGCCACGGAGCACTCCGGGCATTCCCATTGTTTCTTATGAGCGACAGACTGAGCGGTCAAGCCTACACAGGGGTGACAGAAAACTTTTCCACAGGATTGTAGTGAACACTTTATAGTATTGTTTTCTCTTGCGGATTTAAGGCACCCTGAGCATTTCATTGTAGCTAATTTTAATAAGAGGAACTCTGCACAAGACGTAAGGTTTTTATTTTAAAAATTTAAACGATCGGTGTCGGGAACTCACTAGAAAAGTCACTCTTATTGCAGTGGGTTAAGTACTATATTTGGATGCATGCAATACTAGATTACCATCATACCCGACACAGCAAATTGTTATCAATTTTTGTTATAACACTTTTTCACTTTATTGTCACTAGAAATTGAAGAATTCACGTAGTTTTTACTGCTTATAGAAGTTTTGAAGCATCTGCACTAATATCAGAACTTATTACTTGTGAAAATATAAGTAAAATCTTAAAATTTCTTCGGAGCTAAAGCAAAGTGACGTTAGCGGTAGTTACTGGTGTTGCCAATTGATGTGTATCGTCACCCAGAACTGATTGACAACAAAACATTAATAAGAGGCCGCATACAATCACGACATGTGCGTTTGAGGCAGTACTACACATACATATTAATAGACCCTACATTAAATGGACGTGATGCGATACAGGGCTATTACTGCTCCTGCATCCACGCACAGTTGGATGTTGTGCACACATTGCCAGCATGATATATTATCTAGCGTGGGCGAGACACGAAAATGTCAACCTAGAACCAGCTGCATTTCTAGATACTGTCATTATTATAGATTACGATGAATAATAAAGATTTGTGCATAAAAACGAAACATTTTTTTCTTTAATCCCTACATTGTTATTGAGATTATTGTTGATTTTGTACAAAAATTATAAAACGAAGAGCTTTCCGTATTGATATTTATCTTACTTTGATATTAAAGTGATAAATTGAGTCACTTTTTGAATTTAAAATGCTTCAAATTCCTATACCCCACAATAATGCGCTTAAAACCAGTACATGTAGACGTCTATGGCTTTAAAATAGGTATGACTCATCAGTGTTTGCCGTAGGTATTTTCTCCATAGTAAAGGTCCCAATGTCTTTTGGAAAGCATCAGCTAACATGTTCCACGAACGGTGGCAGTTCCCAAATTGTGTGGGGCATTGGCGGCAAGCATGTTACCATGAAAAGTCCTCCAATCAGTGGATCTAACCATTTCTGCTAATTGAAGAAGTTTTCCATAGTACTTCTAGTTGGACCAGACTATAAGTTTATTGGTGTTGACATTGGAGGATATGGAAAAAATAGCGATGGAGGAATACTTGAAGAATCATTGATAGGACAGAAATTGACACACAATTCGCTAAATATTCCGTCTCCTAAGCCTCTTCCCGGACAAAATATACGCCTTATGTTTTAATTGAAGATGAAGCATTTGCCTTGAAAATATATTTGATGAGACCTTTTCCAAGATGATCAGCAAGGGAGGACAACAGTAAAGATAACTACAATTATCGACTTTGCAGAGCAAGACGAGTCGTAGAAAACGCTTTTGGTATTCTGGCAAAAAAGTGGAGGATATATGATAGACCCCTAGAAATACATGTTGAAACTTCAAAACTTGTTGTAAAAACAACTTGCATATTACACAACTACTTGATTTGTAAAAGTATTATGCCACGCAAGTCCGTAATTATTTGAATCGTGCATATCCTAATAGGTGGATCGGTAGGAGCGGACCAATCACCTGGCCTCCACGCTCCCCCGACCTCAACCCTATCGATTTTTTTATTTGGGGTTATTACAAAGATATAACATTCGCCAGAGACTCAGCAAATGAGGCAGCGCTAAGAGAGAAAATCCAAGCAGCTGGAAATGTAGTGAAGAGGAACAGAGTTGGCTTCAGGAATTTAAAACGAAACTTTTTACGTAGGTGTCGATTGTGCATTTCTGTAGGATGTCGCAATTTTGAACATTTACTCAACTGAATGATGAAAAAAATAAAACAATTAAATGTTTTATGTACCTTATTTTGTTTTTTATTTTTAAGATAATCCTCAAAATCTTTTCAAATTAATAATTAATAATTAAAAAAATAATAATTTCAGAAAATTTTTAGATTTAAATTTATCACAATTTTTACATAACATTTTTCAATTCAAAGTTTGCCCGACTGGTTCAAATAAATCATCGGTATTAATAAAACTTTTTTTTGTTTGTTTGATGATACATATCTTACTTTAAGTAGCCTTAGGAATGACAAAATAAGCAATTTAATTTTTTATATCAATTTACTGATTGAGGAAATTTCCACCTCAGTACCTATGAGGGCAGATTTAAGCGAATAATTTCCTATTAAGTACCACTTTTTTATTACTATTATGGAAGCTTAGAATACCACGAAGTTTTCTAAATTACTAAGAATTTATGGGGCCACCTTTTTAGATTTTTAATTTTAAAGTTGAAAAATCAAGACTGACCAGGTGGAATGAAAATTTATCACATTCGACAATTTTTTATTACTTGCCTGTATGTTAGGAAGCTGATTTTTTTATACATAAAAGTACAATTCATGAGCTTGAAAATACAAAAAAAATATTACAAAAACTCACTAGACTTAAAAAAAATAATATTAAACTGACCCGGGCGCATTTTTTCTGAAAATCATTAAAAATTCGTAACTCGAAAACGCCAAAAAATCGCGGAACATACATGGGGGTAATTCGGATACCCCTGGACACAAGCTATCTAAATTTTTTTTGGACGTCACTGTTCTGGACACCCTGTATAGTCAAAGTAAACAAAACCAACTCGCTAGTAGCCTTGCTACCCTAGGACGAGTTTTGAATTGAGTCCTGTTATCCAATAACATACCTCAAGACATAATAAAAGCAATGAGTGATGATGGGAGATTCATATGCGACAGCCACTACAGAGAGTCTCAGTCTCGGAGATATGCAGCTCTGTGGTATAAATAAGAATATCAGAGATGCCATAAAATACACAGACATACATGAACAATTGTTTGGCTCTGCCTTATCTGAAAACATTAAAACTGCAAAAAAAATAACTAAGACTGGCTCTGAGATAAAACAAAAAGTTCAAAGTTTAACCTAACCTAAGCCTTCAGCAACGACACAGTCACGTGGGGCTTTAAACTTACGGAGGGCGCCGCCGCCTGTTCTATAAGGTACTTTGCAGAGTTGTAGGACTTTTAGCCGCTGCATGCCCAGCTGTAAGTTATGGCTGGATCTACACCAAGCTATTTGAAAGAGAAAAGTAATTACGTACCATCTCATAATATTCGCGGTTCGTAAACATCGTGTCACACGCGTAATTTTAACGACTGCGGAAGTACAGAAACGGCGCGCGTGCGCTCATCGGGGTAGGTCCGCGCGAAATGTCAAAGGGGTGCATAATATTGCATTGTTGCCAACTCGTGCGCCCACCCGGCCGATCGCTTACCTCACCCCGCCGCCCCCTATCTGATACCGCACCCGTTGTCGCCTTTTAATTAGTGCGACCAAACGGTATTAGATTGGATAAAGTATAAATTAATTGAAATGAAAAAAATAATATTTGTGAAATATACTCTATTATCGATACCAATGACGTGGTAAAATTTATTGTGCTGGTAAAAAAAAATAATGAAAATAAATAAAATATAATTATTTCTTCTTAACCGACTTCAAAAAGGAGGAGATTTGAAATAATGGTATTACTTTACATTTAGGAACTATCCTCTTCGCCCGTGGCATTCCTAGTGAGCGGACGTGTTGCTGATTTAAAATCAAAAATTTAAAAAGTTTACTTGCAATAGTCCCTAACTACTGTGCTAAAAAGTGCATAATTGCATCAAGCATTAGCGGACTAATAACGTTCTCGTGTCGGCCCCCGCCTCTGTGCTAGACAAGAACGGTTGACATAATTACGCGCCTGCTTACACCTACGGTAAACCTGCACTTGCGCAACTTACACATCTGCTACATTGGAGATACGGTATATTTTACTACGAATACTTTGTCTTATTCGAGATAAGTTTGAGAACCCCGCCGTCCACGGCGGCCGCGCGTGCTACGATCCTGACCGAAATCACTCAAGTAAGATCTGATTCTGACATACCACAATCTCTGGCGAGTAGCTCGATTGAGTTTGCGAACGTGAATAATTCTACAAGAAACAAGCGCCGACGCTCCGACTTTTCACCGAATAATACGCTCCAAGAGACGGAAATTTTACAAATGCTAATCGAGTGGAAGGATGAGCAGGACACCCGTTTTGCTAAATTCTCCAGTGACCAAACGAAAACTATGACAAAACTTGTGGCGGAAATTACAGAACTCAAGAAACAAAATACTGCAATACATAAATCCAACATTGAAATAGAAAAAAGTATGACCTTTATAAGCAGCAAATATGATGAGTTAGTACTACAGGTCAATGCTTTGTCAAAGGAAAAACAAACCTATAAGGATCCAGAATTTTTGTTTCTAGGGCCAGAATACTTTCTGGCCCTAGAAACAAAAATTCTGGATTTAAAAAATATTTCCCGTTCGTCTTCTATTGAGATTCGCAACGTCCAACCTATGAAAGACTACGAGACAACCGAGGATCTCTCAGACATCGTTGCCAAAGTTGGAACAGCTGTGGACTTACCTATTTCGGCAGAATATATTCGTGATGTCTATAGAATTCCAGGAAAGAAAGAAGCCACTAGGCCAATCATCACCGAATTCGTTAATGTCCAGACCAAACTGCAGTTTCTGCAAGCAGTAAGAAAGCATAACAACAAACACCCAAAGGATCGTCAATCGTCCGCAGTGTATAGCCTCAAGAAGAGCTGCCTAATTTTTCTTTTGTGCAGGACAACTGCAGGATACACACAGCTAGGGTAACAAACAATTGTTTCGCAGGTCATCCAGAAATTACAAAAATACCGTGGCCGGCAAAATCGCCTGATCTAAGCCCAATAGAAAATTTGTGGGGTTTGATGGTGCAAAGGTGGGATCATCGCCATGAAAGGAGAGCGGATGTCCTAAAGCAGCATTGCCAAGAAGTATGGGAGGATATGCGTGGAACTGACATCTGCCGTCGGTTAGTTGGTTCCCTGCGTCCGTCTACTGGCAGTAATAAATCATCTTCTTATTTCGAAAACCAAAGATCCTAAATAGTCAATAGTTAATATTTGTATTTAATATTTTAATTTGTATAATTTTTTGTATCTTTATTTCTAGTTTTGTTAAATTTAAATAACTTTAAATCTACTTAAATAGTAAAAATAGCATATTTTTGTTTCTTGTAAATTTCGTGTTACAGTAGAAAAGTACCAAGTAATGAATAAAGATACATAGATTAGTTGCTTTGTTTTATCAATTTTATATTTATAGTTTTATTATTGTCTATTACTGTACTCTGTATATTGAAATACTTCAACTTGATATCAAAACCGCTTTCCTAAATGGTGAGCTGGAAGGAATATGGCATAAAACAAGCTCCCAGATGCTGGAATGCAAAGTTTGATTCAGAATTAAAGGGTTTCATTAAAAACAAAGCTGACCATTGTGTGTATGTTGGGAACATTAATGGAGAAAAATGTAATAGTACAGGTTCTATTTTTCGTAAGTAGCTTCATTTTGATAAGAAGAACGAGACGAAACGAGTTTCTTGAAAGTGATAACTAACAGAGATAGAAAGGATTTAAGATTTCTATTTTATAGTCCGAAAATATGAATTGTTCTATTTGTTACTCTTAAGTTATATAACTAATAACCTATCAATATACAAAAAATCTGCTGGTTAGGGTTCCGTTTTAGGGTTCTGTAATCAACAAGTCGTCGTTAACTACGGACCCTAAGGCTGCGTTTCCACTGAAGCGGAGCGGAGCTTAGCGGTGCCCGAATTGACTAATCATGCTATTCCAGCGGAAGGACAGCGAAGATTTCGAGCATGGTGATTTGGTCAATTCGGTACAGCTAAGCTCCGCTCCGCTCCGCTTCAGTGGAAACGCAGCCTAAAACGCAGCACTAACCAGCAGATTTTTTGTATATCTTTCAACCACTGAGGCAGAATTTATGGCTGCTTGTGCCGCCACCAAAGAAGCAATGTAGGACTAACCTACAATGCTTCTTGTGTGATATAGGTGAACCCAAACAACATAAATTGTGCTTAAACTTAGACAATCAAAGCGCTATAAGCGTTATTAAAAATATAAATTTCCACAAGCGAAGTAAACACATTGATATTAAATATCACTTTGTAAAAGAAATGTATTGCAAAAAAATTTATTTATTCGAAATATGTAAGTAGCAAAGATTAATTAGGCGACATATTTACCAAAGCTCTGTGTACAGTGACATTTATTTATTTGAGAGATAAACTGGGCATGTAAGAATCTTTAAATATTATGTACGTATTAATTTATAATACATTTAAATAAGTTTTCTTTGCTATACTTATTTTCGTAGTCACTTGTATGTTTATTTTTAAGTTTCATAACCATAAAACTTAAAATATCTTTTACCTTGTGTGGGTTATGTCTAGTTTTCTTTTATTATTTTGTTTAGGCTTTATAGTAGGAGTGTTGAAATAAAACTCAAATTTGCCGCCTTTTTCATACTTTATATGACTGGTACGACTTCAAAATTATGAAGATTGAGAACAGAAATACTGAGTGCAAAAAAAATTGAAGATGAAGAGTTTAGAGGACTTTTGGTCCTCTAAACTCCAACTCCAACTGAGTTGTTATTTATTATGTTATTTGTAAATTAAATACATAAGATCATAATTATCGTTTTCACTACGCAAGTTATTGAAAAAGGAAGAGAACCAAATATTACCACACTGAAAATTCCACCACACACGAGCGATAATTTGCAGTCGTTGGATTTGGCCGTCAACAAGCATTTTAAAGATAAATGGGACCAAAGTTTAGTAAAGTAGATGTTGGTCAATCCTTGTCTAAAAAAGAATTCTCGATTGATTGCTTAAGTTTGGGCCCAAATTTATCCCCATGTTTATAAAGTAGAAAAATTCCAGCTTTACGGAACCTAACTCGGTTTTGTAAAGCCGGAATTTTTCTTCTTAATAGCAACGCAGTCCCTCAAGAAAAAATTCACCCCCACCCGAAACAAGAACAGTTCACCAATATCTCTCGCTTATACAGGTTGACCAAAAATAGTGGATCTAACGAAACAGGCAGATCGAAGAGGTCATTTCCAACAAAAAATATTCTACAGTATGATCATAATTCAATTGTCTTAAAAGTTAGAGCCTAAAGTTATACTTCCGTTATCCAATCGTTCGTTTTCCCGACAAAAGAGCAAGCAGTGATCGTAGACGCGATAGACGATATGCAAATAAAAGACTATGCCTACGCTTTCGGTAAAATTATCGATCCCACAGAAATTAGATTCCTCAGTAGGATGTCTAATAATCGTGTATGTCTATTCGTTTCAACTAAGGAAGTCGCCAAAGAATTAACAGACGTCCATCAGTGTTTCGTATTAAACAAAATGAAAGTACCGATTCGTCCACTGATAACGAAGAACAAACGCATCATATTGTCCAACGTATGTCCGATAATACCGCACAATGTAATCGAAGCGAAGTTAGCGGAGATGAAGATTGAATTAGCCTCACCGGTATCTTTTATCCAGCAGAACGGAAACCAATGCATTCGAAGTATATGTGGGAAAGAAAATGGAAGAAATACTAAGGGGTTAGTCAGCAACGAGATCTAGCTAAGAAACTAATTTCAGAGATCATGTTTCTTGCCAAGACAAACAATTTGACTTTTGACACAAGGATAGAAATCCCATCAAGATCACATCAATCTGCTCAATCGTATTTTGTTCACTCACATCTTTCAATTTCCTCTAACAGCTATTAGTATATGAAAACTGAAACAAATCCTTCTCCCCACACTCTTACACAACATTATTCTCCGTCACCCGCTTCATCTCATTCTTTCATAATCTTTCAACAATTAAATTCACCACCCCCAAATGTTCCTACTCCCATTCAATCACCCACGTCTCCTACTTCTCTTAACACTTTATCCTTCGCTTGTTTTATCTCATTCTTACATAATCTTTCAACAAGTAAATTCACCATCCCCAAATGTTCTTGACTTCATATTGCGTATCGTCTATATGCCGATGACCTGCAACTTTATATCCAGGCAGGATTGGAGCAGCTATCAGCAGCCATTGCAGAATTAAACCAGGTTTTAAGAGCAATAAAAGACTGGTGCAGTAACTTCGGATTATTAGTAAATCCCACAAAATGCCAGGCAATTTTGTTAGGTAGCCCGAGATGCTTATGTAAAGTGAACATAGGCGCTCTTCCACCGGTTATCTACAACGGTTCTGTTATTACTTTTAGTACAAGCGTAAAAGACCTTGGTTTACATATTGATCCCTCTCTAACTTGGCAATCCCATATTTCTAATGTGTCAAGTAAAGTCACAAATACGCTGCGATCCCTTTACCGTCTCAAAAATTTCCTTCCTACTCCGGTCAAGACTTTGCTGGTCCAGACCCTCATTTTCCCTATAATTGACTATGGTGACGTATGCTGTTTAGATCTTAATGCCGACAAACTCAACAAACTCGATCGATTGTTAAATAACTGTCTTCGATTCATATTCAACCTTCGGAAATACGATCACGTTTCTTCGTACCGCTCTAAGCTGCACTGGTTACCAGTACGCCAGCGCCGCTCCATGCGAGCGCTATGTGTGCCATATTTTCTGCTGCATCATCCTAATACTCCTGAATATCTCGCCACTCATTTTGAATACCGTTGTATCAGGCACGATAAAAACCCCCGATCCACTTCAAATCAGCTTTTAAGTTGTCCTTCCCATAAGTCACTCTTCTTTTAATATCCAGGCTATTCTCCTCTGGAACGATCTTCCTCCGGAAATCAGGATGTCAAAAACCAGAGACACTTTTAAGCGCAGAGTACGTGACTTCTACTTGAAGCAGTTGGCGGACTCTTAGTTTTGATATTCTACAGTAAGTATATTCATATTTCATTATTCATATCTAATACCCATAATATCTTGGCAAATATTTTTACTATATTTATTGATGTAAGTATATAATATAGTATATTATATTTAAGTATATACTCAATATATTTATAGTCTTATTATTTATATATATTATCTTATATAATATCAGTGTATCTATGATATTAGTATAGTTTAATATATTATATTCTATTGGTATAATTAATATAATATAATGTTGTATTTTTAGTAAGTTAGTTCTTTTTTCTTATTTTTGTAACTTGACTGGCACCTATACAATTTTGTTTCTGTATCGCCCAAAGGTTGACTGGCAGATAATGCCTTAAGGCATTAAGTCCACCTTTGTACGTCTTGTATGTGCATAAAGTTTTTAATTAAAAAAAAAAAATGTTCCTACTCCCATTCAATCACCCACGTCTCCTACTTCTCAAACACTTAATGAAAAAACAAACAAACTTCCACAAGCACAAGCGTGTAAACAGGATGTTTGGCTTAGCTTGTGTGGGCTTGCGGACGCTTGTATCCGATCCGGTCTAGTGTCGGTTTTTGAACACAGATCAAAGGGCGCTTGCGGCAAATATTTGCGATGAATTTACACGTTGGTGCGCGTATAGTAGAAATTTATATTAAAGTGAAATAAGTACCTAATTAAATAGTTACTGTTCGAGCGCCTACGACTACTAAATAGCAACACGATAAATTTACAACCACCGGCACGCTAACATTTCTTACTACCGACCAATTGATATTTCAAATACCTTCCACATTATTAATATTTTATGAATTTGCTTTGTCATTTCGTCATTCACTTTTCTATTCTTCTTGTTCGCACATACAAGTAACAATAAACTAATTTTTGTCAAGTCTATCTTTAATTATTATCAACCAACCAAACTACAACTCAAAACATTTGGCGACCGTGCAAAATACGAATCTACAATTCGCAATCAAAGGATTACGAGGAATTACTAAACGAGAAATAAGCAATATTACGTTCGGCGGTCATTCGACGATCCAACTATTGCATCATCCTGGTCAGAGTGGCTCCAGCTGGAAAGTAATACTTATTTCTGAAAGAAGAAAGACGAAACTGAGGACGTTGTGGAGTGATTTAGCTACGACTCGGCGTTTTCAGATAAGTGTCTTCCCATACTTCAACCTCACAATCATTACCTAACCCTAATTATAACCCTAATACCTTATTTCCTATCTAGATATCCTATATTCCTTTATTTTACAACATAATTCATCAAAATTTTATAATTTTATTGCCCAATCAGCACAAATTAACTATTTTTAGTAAATTTAAAAACCAGTTACATTCAATTACCTTATCTACGATCGTTATCGGTCGATCGAATTTATAGAAAACATTAACTTATTGTTATTTGCCGACTATTTCAGGCTACTTTCAGGCATAATCTGGAAAAATATTGGAATCTCGCTTGGAATTTGGAAATACATATCAATTAAGGCGAAGTTTAACGCGAGCCGCCATTTTGTGGAGATCCAGGTGACACCGAATTAAGGAGCGTGAGCAATTTTATTTTACTTTCTTTTGCATATTAAAGCTATTATAAAAATAATTTCACACTTAAGGCGAAGTCTAAGCAAAAATATTAATATTATTTAAGGCGAAGTTTCTGGTTTTGGTATTCATTTTTCGATTTCTATTGAAATGCCTAACGATACCGACAAAAGTGAATTAAAGGCATTACTTGCCAAGCGTTCTTCTTTAAAAGGGCGTATTACTAAATTTAAAAACTATATTGATTTAATTGACAAAAAAGAAGACTTATCTACTGTTGAAGTTACGGAACTTTCAATAAAATTAGAAAAATTTAGTTTGTTATCAAATCAATATGAGCAAGTGCAAGATTCAATAGATGTATTAAATTCAGATAATTTAGCATTTGAAATAAATGAGCGGGATGCTATTGAGCAAGATTGTGCGACATGTATGGCAATGGCACAAACTATTTTAGCGAAGTTTAGCAGTAAAAAGGACGAGCATAACACTTCCTTGTCTCAGTGTCATCGCGATCATTTTGAAACTGAATTTAAACTGCCTCAATTACAAATTAATAAATTCGATGGTGCTTATTTTCGATGGCTAGAGTTTCGAGACACATTCTTGTCCGTTATACACAATAACGATCGCATAAAGCCAATTCATAAATTTCATTACTTGATATCTTATTTAGCGGGCGATGCTGCACGAGTTATATCAAATTTGGAGGTTTCCGAGGCTAACTATAAAGATGCGTGGCGTTTACTTTGCGAGAGGTACGACAATAAACGACAGCTTTTAAATCATCATTTGAATGCTCTCTTCAAGATTGAACCGTTGAGTCGCGAGTCCGAACGATCTTTGCGCTTTCTTGTGGACCATGTTACAAAAAATTTACGTGCATTGTCTAGTCTCGGGCAATCTACCCAATATTGGGACATTTTAATAATTCACATGGTCTCTTCGAAACTAGACACGTGCACTTTAGTTAAGTGGGAGGAAATGCGTAACTCTTTGGATGAGGTACCTACGCTAGAACAATTTAATAAATTTTTAACCGATCGAGCTGATATACTTGAAACGTTAAATCGTAACAAATTAGACAAGATGAAGGCATCAAGTGGCTTCTCTCGGCCCACAGGCTCTAATGTTAACAATGAAAGAGTACATACGAAATCATTTTCTTTCTTACAAGGTGACAACAAAATTAACAATTTCAAATCTTGTATTATTTGTAAGGGTGAGCATAAAATATATGAGTGTGAAATATTTAAGGCTAAAAGCTACGAAAATAAAATTAGTGACATTCGTAAATTCAAACTTTGCATGAACTGTTTAAGGGAGGGTCATCAGCCTCACAACTGCAAATTAGGTCCATGTCGTGTATGCAAAAGAAAGCATAACACGTTACTACATCAAACAAAGACTGATTTTAGTTCTTTAAATTCTACTGACACAATTGTCAATTTTTCTACACAACCAACAAATCAAATATTACTTTCTACTGCCATAATTGAAGTGCAAAATCCAAAAACTAAGGAGGCAATTAAAGCCCGTGCGTTGCTTGATTGCGGAAGTCAATCATCGTTCATAAGCAAAAGGCTTAAAGATTTCTTGCAATTAGAGTCAAGTTCTATAAATAAAATTAGTGTTATAGGTATTGGCAACAACTTGTCTGACTACATAACAGAAAGTTGCATTGCTCAACTCAATTCCATTCACGAAAATTACAAAATATCTTTAGATTGTTTTGTGCTCAAAGAGCTAACAGGAGCTATCCCTGCTACTACAATCAATTTACACAATGTCGAATTTCCAAAAGACGTTACACTTGCCGATCCAAATTTTAACATTCCCTCGTCCATCGATATACTTATAGGTGCAGACTTATTTTGGGATGTTCTCGGTAATGATGTGAAATCTATAAATTCAAGACACAACATTAAACTAAGAAATTCTAAGTTTGGTTGGTTAATCACAGGTTCTATATCAAACAATTTATCTACTACTAAGAAAATTCAATGTCATAATTCAATTTTAGCTAACAATTTACAAAACGAAAATATCAATGATTTATTACAAAAATTTTGGACTATCGAAGAAGTTCCTAATAAATCGAAGCTTACAAAAGTCGAAAGAGACTGTGAGCAACATTTCATAAAAAATACAATTCGCTTACCTAGTGGAAGATTTTCAGTTCAACTTCCTTTGATTGATACACCTGATTGTTTAGGTAATTCTTATAATATGGCGCTGCAAAGATTTCTAAATTTAGAAAAACGTTTTAGGAAGTATCCACAATTAAAAACACAGTATTCCAATTTTATCAATGAGTATTATGAACTAGGGCATTTGGAAGAGCTACCAAATACAGCCTTTCTAAAACAATCTCATTTTCTCTGTCATCACGCAGTATTTAAAGAAAATAGTGAGTCTACTAAAATTAGAGTAGTTTTTGATGGTTCAGCTCCAACTACTTCAGGGTTTTCGCTTAATGATATCCAAATGGTTGGACCTAATATTCAAGACTCTTTATTTGCTATCCTCATTAGGGCTCGACAATACAAATTTCTACTAACAGCTGATATAGAGAAGCACTATCGACAAATTCATGTGCATCAGGAACATCAAAACTTGCAGTTAATTTTATGGAGAGAAAACGAAAGTGATACAATCAAAATCTTACGCTTAAAAACAGTTACATATGGTCTTGCAAGTTCTAGTTTTTTGGCCACTCGTTGTCTCTGGCAATTGGGACATGATTGTACTGATAAATTAATAGGTAAAATTATCAAACAAGATTTTTACGTTGATGACGTCATAACTGGCGCAGATAGTGAAAATGAACTTATACACATTCAAAATGCATTATCAGCCACTTTAAAAGGGGCATGTTTTAATCTTCGCAAGTACAAATCTAATTGCGAATCGATTTTAAAAACAGATGTAGTTAACTCATCAACTGAATTTAGTGTTAGTTCATCAACCAGTGCTTTAGGTATTAAATGGAATCCTGAAGATGATAATTTGCGAATTTCATTTGAGGTTCCACCAAAGGAACAACCAATTACTAAGCGGCTAATTTTATCATTTACGTTTAAAATATTCGATCCTTTAGGCTTGATCAGTCCATGTGTTATTTTAGCAAAAATATTATTACAATCTCTGTGGCAAAAGGGTCTAGATTGGGATGAACCTGTTCCCAAGGATATAGAAAGGTCATGGGAAGAATTTAGTAATAGTTTACCACATCTTCTAAATGTAAGTGTACCTCGTAGAGTACTGTGCGAAAACTACAATTATGTTGAATTACATTCATTTAGTGACGCATCATTGCGGGCTTTTGGAGCTTGTATCTACCTTAGATCTATAAATAATGCAGGTATAATTAATGTTCAATTGTTGTGTTCTAAGTCGAAAGTTTCTCCTATTAAGCCGACAACGATACCCCGCTTAGAACTATGCGCAGCACTTTTAGCAGCAAAGTTATCGAAGGCGGTGGTGGCATCTCTTAGATGTACAGTCGCTCGTCAAGTACACTGGTGCGATTCTACTGTTGTCCTTGGATGGCTTCGTGCTGATTGTCATAAATTAAAAACATTCGTAGCAAATAGGGTTATCGAAATTTCAGAGCTTTCAGATATTTCATCATGGCAATATGTACCTACTTCATTGAATTCAGGGGATCTAGTGTCAAGAGGTGTCGCACCTAAGGATATAATTTCGAAAAAAACCTGGTGGAATGGCCCACTGTTCTTATCTAAACCAGAATCAGAGTGGTGTATTCCTTCGCCAGATGTCCCAAATGAAGTTAATTTGCCTGAGATTAAATTAATTTCTTCTGCAGGTGTAGTAAACGAAGCTACGGAAGTAAGCATAATTGAAATTGAAAAATATTCTAAATTTTCAAGGGTTCACAGAGTTTTAGGATATGTTAAACGATTTATTTTTAATTTAAGAAACAAAACTAATAAACGTCTAGGAGTTTTAAGTTTGGATGAGTTAAACGACGCTTTCCATAGTCTATGTATGATTTCTCAAAAGGAATCTTTTCCTAAAGAATATAAATTATTAGAAATGGGTAAATCTATTAGTAACAAGTCAAGCATCTTGTCTTTAACACCTTTTTTCGACAATAATTTAAGGCTAATACGAGTTGGTGGAAGACTGAATAATTCAGGTTATGATTTTAATAAAAAACATCCAATTCTTCTTCACTCCAATCATCACCTCACTAAACTTATTTTTGAACGCGATCACATTCGTCATATGCATGCTGGACCGCAATTATTACTATCATTAATTCGTGAATCTATTTGGCCAATCAATGGTCGATGTCTCGCACGAAACACAGTGCATAGATGCATAACATGCAGACGTCATCAAGGAAGGCCTCTAAATCCTATAATGGGCAACTTACCTGTACAAAGAGTTATGCCAGATTTTCCCTTTAAAACTGTAGGCATTGATTTTGCAGGTCCATTCTATATACTTAATAAGAGGGGGCGCGGAGCGCGAACAATCAAGGCATACTTGTGTTTATTTATATGCTTTCGTTTTAAATGTTTGCATTTAGAAGCTGTCAGCGACCTATCTAAAGATGGTTTTTTACAGGCGCTTCGCAGATTTATATCTAGGCGTGGAAAACCTTCTGAAATATTCTGTGATAACGGAAAGAATTTCGTCGCGGCAGCCAAAGAAATAGGTAACTTCATAAAGGCAAACAAAAATGCTATTTCAGACTTTGCAACAGACGAGCATATAAAATTTATTTTTTCCCCGGCGCACGCTCCTCATTTCGGAGGCCTCTGGGAGGCCGGAGTTAAATCAGCCAAATTTCACATTCGTCGCGTTATGGGTAACACCCATCTTACTTTCGAAGAATTAGGTACTTTATTTACGCAAGTCGAGGCAATATTAAATAGTAGACCTTTATGTCCTTTATCATCCAATCCTAACGATTACCGTTCCCTAACCCCGGGACACTTTTTGATAGGTCGGTCATTGCTATCGCTACCATCTCCGTCACTCAACGACAAGAGCACCAATCATCTTCAACGCTATGCAAGACTGGAACAAATACGACAACATTTTTGGCAGCGTTGGCAGAAGGAATACGTGTCGGAGCTACAACAGCGATGCAAATGGAAAACTAATTGCTCAACATTACAAGAAGGAGATCTAGTTCTACTAATGGAGGATAATTTACCTCCACTATCCTGGAAACTGGCAAGAGTGTTACGTCTATTTCCCGGATCAGACGCCGTATCGCGAGTTGCAGAGCTGCGGACATCTACGGGCGCCACCTACCGAAGACCATTGGCCAAACTCTGCCCTCTTCTATCCGGGGCCGAGCTATGAAGTTGAAAGCGGTGCTTTCCACGGAGGGGAGGATGTTCGAGCGCCTACGACTACTAAATAGCAACACGATAAATTTACAACCACCGGCACGCTAACATTTCTTACTACCGACCAATTGATATTTCAAATACCTTCCACATTATTAATATTTTATGAATTTGCTTTGTCATTTCGTCATTCACTTTTCTATTCTTCTTGTTCGCACATACAAGTAACAATAAACTAATTTTTGTCAAGTCTATCTTTAATTATTATCAACCAACCAAACTACAACTCAAAACAGTTACCTTGTACGATTTTTATTAATCTTTCTCATCCACCATCTTCATCGAGCTTTCCTTGTTGTTATTTCTTCGTATTTTAAATCAATAGCTGACACAAGTTCGGTGTCCGCCATGCTTGGATGTTAGTAGCACACTGACGCCTTCACAAGCGTGTAAACGACTTCCTAACGCCAAGCAAGATTTATGGACGCTTGTGACTTGAAGACGTTTGCCAAGGGTTGGCAGGAAACGTACCAAATAATAAGTGGGATGCATTTAAGGCCTTTGCTACACACGAAGACGATTCATGTTTTCTAATCACGCTTTTACACGTTTTACGTTAATAAAATGTAGGTATAACACTATTAAAAGGCCCTGAAAATAAAGACCGCAGAAGCGGTTACAAGCTTACCTAACACATCTATGCATCTTAGCATGTTTAATTTATATTTTAGAGAAAAAATCAAATCATACAGTAAGACAGTCAGCACTGGCAACTTACTCAGACATTTAAAAGACGATCACAACATTAGAGAAGATTTTGCTGATAAAAAAAATAACAGATTTTTTACACCACGGCCACGGCTTCGAACATCTGGATTTACTGCAAGCACAAGCAACAGCCCTGCCCCACAAAAAAAGATAAATGGCTTCTAGCTCGCGATTTAGCCTTGTGGTTCTGTAAATCGTTGTTGCCATTTGACTCTGTTTGTGATGAAGGAATCATAGATTTCTTTCAGGTACCTACCATACTCTTCTTACTTACTATGTAGCTTATAATTAACCTTTAATAATGATTACTTCATTATTTACATGAATATTTTATGAAAGTACTTAACTAATACTTAGTTTTTTACTTTTGTACAAATATAATATTATAGTATCAAAAAATTACATGCCTTCAGCCGACACAGTTGGTCAAACAGCCTTGTCCAATGTTTACGAAATTAGAGGCCTAGTTTTGACTGCGAAGCGATCGCGATTATATTATTTTTTAATGTTTGATTTTTTAATAACACACACTTAACAAGAAAATAAAAATTTAATTTATCCTATTACAGAAATTTTATTCCAACATTTACACACATAATCATTTGCAAAAAAATTATGCCGGCGATGTAATAAGTAATAATAATAATATGCTACTCAAATTAACTGAACAACTTTTTTATTACGATATTGTTAGATTTAGACTTCCTTTAGTGAAATTTGTTGCAAAATTAGTCTCACCAATACTACTACAAATTGTACTAGTTTTCAATACATACTTTGTCATTACGAGTAACTGTTTGTACTAGTTTTTAATACATGCTTTGTCATTAACTGTAAGAAAAATAGTTGTTGAATTGTATAATAGTTTTGGGGTATTTTAAGCCTAGCGATGTTAGTGAGATTCATTCCATTCCAAAACGTGGGAGAGCCTTGCTTCGGCACGAATGGGCCGGCTCGACTGGAGAAATACCACGTTCTCACAGAAAACCAGCATGAAATAGCGCTAGCGCTGTGTTTCGCCGAGTGAGTGAGTTTACCGGAGGCCCAATCCCCTACCCTATTCCCTTCCCTACCTTCCCCTATTCCGTTCCCTTCCCTACCCTCCCCTATTACCCTATTCCCTCTTAAAAGGCCGGCAACGCACTTGCAGCTCTTCTGATGCTGCGAGTGTCCATGGGCGACGGAAGTTGCTTTCCATCAGGTGACCCGTTTGCTCGTTTGCCCCCTTATTTCATAAAAAAAAAAGCTATCGAAGAGAACTTGTAACAAAACTGGTATATCTGTGTCTAATCTACTGCATTACTGAAGTCGTTTTTCTTATCAATACCATGGAAACAAGATAGACACATGTCGGAAGCCTATACAAGCTTAATCTGACACGCTCGAGCTTGTCCCGAAATCCCCTCTTCCCCTCTATCAACTATATAGAGCTATATATCTACTATATAGAGCCGTGAAGATAATAATGGATGGATGGATGGATGTATTACTATAATGAATAATCCATCGAGTCACAAGAGATCCAAACATATTGACATTAAGTATCACTTCTCCCGAGAACAGTGTGAGAAAAAGACAATAACTTTGAAATATATTTCAACAGATAATCAGATCGCGGATGCTGACCAAGCCGCTGCCAGGTTCAGCGACCTGCGGGATACGAACGTGGAAGAATATTATTTTATAATGTTTTAATAAATACTTAGTAGTAATTAATTATTTAATGATCTGGTGAGGTTTTTCTGGGGTTTCCCTCATCTTTGCATCGAATGTTGAATTATTTTGTATGTTCCTAAAATTAGCAGGTCGATATCTGACAGTACGAATATCGACGTACAGGACATTAAAATAACATTCATATCAGCGCGCCTTGTACAGTGGCGCGGTTACGACGCTCGCCGCGTCCTTGATAGGGCGAAATAGGAGAAAATTGTACATTTTATTTTATTTTTTCAATGACCGAATCATTTATTAAAAAACTATTCGGTTATTTTGTTAGAACTATAAAATAGCTATCCTTTTTGTAAAAAAAAAAGTATCATTGTCATTGAAAATTACGAGATGTTCGAATTTGAAGTGTATTTTCATGGTGATATTCAAGATTTTTTTACAGAATTACCATGCCATTTTTCAATATTCTGTTCGGTTATTTTGTTACTTTGTTCCTTTTTAAGTCTACATCAATTTTTGTGTAAGAGAATTCCACATAATTTCTTCAGACTGGAAGCTTAAAAATGAGAACTTAAAAAATTAAATTCGAACTGGGCTCGCACGGAAGGTACGTCAATTAGGTATTACTCCATAGTAGGCTATTCTTAGGTTAAGTAAGTACCTGTTTAATTTTTGTGACAAATTAAACAGTGTTTTTTTCTAATAGATAGCTATTAAATCAAAGTTATATCCAACATGCGAAGCTTATTTCAACAGTCGCCTTTTCTTTACAATCAATAAGAAAGTGTTATTTTAATTGAAGGATTATACACCTGATGAAATAATAATAGACAATGCTGATAGAAATAATTTGAATGCTTTTGTAAGTACAAAGTACTAATTTACCAAACTTCTTAAGAAATGAAAATGAAAAAGTTGTTGGCTATCTGATTTACTGAACTCATATTTTATTTTTAGGTGAGTCATGCATTAGAGAGTGAAATATTACATTACGAAATCAGGAAATGTCTCCGGAAACTGTACCAGTAGCCTATAATACTGTAAGTTATTGTGTTTCAGTCAACCTTGTAACTTACCCTATGTTTTTACATAAAATGTTTAAAAACCCTCAAAAGTGCTCCAATCTCTTTCAGGAGAATGCTGATAGTGTGCAAGTAAATGTGTCAGAAGACATTCCATTATGTCGTGGAAGTCGTCACTCGTCAACCGCCATCTGTTACATCAAGTGAGTATAGTTTTTTTTAGCAGCTACTTGGCTCAGGGGCGACCCAACCAAACAAGAGTAACTCTAAACCGAGCATAAATTATAATACCGACATAATGTTAAGAGGACTTCACGCACAAACCAGTCAGCTCGTCTACCTGAGAAATAAGACTCATATTTTAGGAAAGATTTTAATTGCTTATCATGGTTGTGCCAGCTTATTATTTATGATAAAAAAGGTGTTGTCAACTTGATCGCAATGCATTTCAAGATCCAAAAAAAATGGTTAAGTATGCCCTTTTGCGTTTTTGGTATTTCACGGGTTTGGTCATAAATGAATAGAAAATTTTAAATGCGCTTGGCGAAAAAAGTATTTACCTATTGGTATTGACTTTCAGATTCCATGTTGAAGAAACGAGTACGGAAACTCATGAGTGTAATGCGAAATATACGAAATGCGGTCGATGGTAATATATAAAAAATCATCAATTTTTCCTCATGTCAGTCCCTTATTAATTACTGCATCCTGGCTTGGGGTGGGTGTTCTTCAGCAACTCTTATTCCGCTCGAGCGAGCGCAAATAGGCGTATTAAAGGTAGCGTTGGAGAAACCTAAGAAGTACAGCACGAACAAACTTTATGAGGAGACAAGGGTTTTAAGTGTTAGAAAACTATATTATGCTAGGGTCATTGAATCAGTACACAAATCCACTACAAAATCCATAAATACTTATAAACAAATGTTAAGCAGACGACTTTTCAGAATACCCAGTACTCCCGTTAGCACATCCTTTGCCTATAGATTCGGAACATTCTTATATCCCTTCATTTACAATAAACTAATAAATTTATTTGATTTAAAGCAGTATTCAGTACGAAAGGCTTAAAATCTAAATCCATAATAATAATAGCTCCCACACCGGTTTCGGTGACGGTGGCCGGTTTCATTGAAACCAGGCCAGCTACGCAGGAGTAATTTTATAGTGCCCAAGTATGTGCGCAGTACACAAGAGCACTCTCTATTCCTTTACTCTCATAACCCAGTGGGACGGACGACCGACACGACTGGCGAGAGATCGGGCGCAGGACCGACTTTTTACATGCCCATCCGACGCATGGATCATCTTACTTGTCAGACAATCAGGTGATCAGCCTGCATTGTCCTAACCAAACTTGGAAATAACATGTTTCCAACGCGGGAATCGAACCCACGACCTCCGAGTCAAGAGCCGCGCTCTATACCACTAGACCACGGAGGCGTCGAATCTAAATCCATACTAACCTAGTCATACATGGAATCAGAAAAATTTAATTAAAGTGTACAAATAACTCATAACTCATAAGACATACTCTGTGTGTAGAGTATTGGTAGAGTATGTCTCACACACACACACACACACAATTACACACGCACTTTCATACACAACTACACACTTCATTATTGTTATTAATAATATTTTAGAATTGAACCCAAAAATTTTGCATTTTTGTTGTTGTATTAAGATTTTTTGTATTATTATTTTTACTAATTCCCAGAATAATTATGTTAATTTCGTTTGTGTTTTTTGTTGTTAGCCGCACTCTTTTTATTGTAATTCGGTAAGAATTCCCCCATAGCACAGGCTGCGCCTAGATTGGGGGACTGCTACTTTTAAAAAAACCATTGTGTAACGAGGGCAACACATGGCGTGCCCTCTCACTCGCACATTCCGGGAATTTTGGAAAGCCCAAGCGTGCCCCAACAGCACAAAGGCGACGCGTCCGAGACGCACCCGCCAGATTCCCGCGCGCTTCCGGCTCGACTAGTTCGTAGTTCTTTTATTTTGTTAATAGTAAAATCCGTACTTAATTAAGATTTAAGAGTGATTATTTTTATATGTGTTGAATACAATAAAAGGTGTAATATAGACTTTTTATTAATAATTTATCACACCCCCGGTCAACGCATTAAAATTGTAAATAAATAAATAAACGTTTATTCGACGGAAATTTAAACAAAAATTAATTTATGACAATAAAGATTTGTATTTCTATTTTGCGTTTTTGGCCACATGTGTCGAAAGGGTAGTATGTGTTAGAATTCATAAATCTTGATATCAAAATAATAACAACTAGCGCCATCTATGTGTTGTATGTATAAATATCGAGTTGTATTTTCTATGATGATTGATGTCTCATGTCATTGCCAAAGGTTATTGCTTCCTGTCAATAAAGTAGTTGTGCAGAAACCACTACGCGTGTTTTATAAGTATGTAGGGGAGAGGGGGGCAGTTTAGAACAGAGGCAGTTTTGAATTCTTTGTTTTATGAACGAATCCTTTACCATTCCCAAGCTCTGAAACCATTTTAATACTGGTAACACCGTCCTAAACGTCTGTCAGTTCCCAACTAACGTCAATGTCAATGTCATTTTGAAAATCATTCGCCGGTTTGTTTACGAAGGCCATAGTAAATAAATATTTTTTTATTTGTAATCAAATTAATTACAAGGTAAGTATTATTTTCAAGTTATTATTATTTTATTGTGTTGTTTAAAGTATATGCCGAGTATTACAAATGAAAATTAATTTGAACTTAAGTAAGTTTTTCGTCCCGAGATGTTTATTTAAGCAAGATGGTGTTGGGGCAGATTTGAACAAAATTGTTGGGGCACTTTTGAATAAAATGTTCAAAAGTGCCCCTATTGGTACCTAACCAAGTTAATACGAATCCATCATAAGATTTTTAATTTTTTATTGGTTTCTTGTTTCAGTCATCATGGTAAGAAATTACAAAAAGAAAAAAGAAAATTCTGTAAATGAAGACGATGCGGAAAGAGCTGTATTGTGTGTTGTCAACAATGGTATGAAGCTGAGAACTGCTGCTGCTATATATAACATAAAACCAACTACCTTATACTATAGAGTTAAAAATTTTAAAGAGAATATTACTCCCAAATCTAAAGAATATAGTAGCAAACACACAGTTTGTCAAGTTTTTACAAATGATGAGGAATATATGCTCGAAAAGTATTTCTTAAGAATGTCTAAAATGAACTACGGCCTGACCTACGTGCAAGGGAGAGAATTGGCATACCAATATGCTAATGCATTACACAAGTGTCCTGAGAAGTGGATATGCAATAAGATGGCGGGTATTGAATGGATGAAAGGGTTCATGAAGAGGCATCCTATTTTATCATTACGAAAACCCGAAAATACAAGCCTTTCTAGATCTACTAGTTTTAACAGACATAACGTTATGATGTTTTATAATAACTATGAAAAAGTATTACAACGAGGAAATTTTACTCCAGCTCGCATTTATAACTTGGATGAAACTAACATAATGACGGTTGTACAAGCGCCTAATGTAATAGCTAAAACAGGACAAAAACAAGTAGGACAAGGAGTTTCAGCCGAACGAGGCCAACTTATCACTATGTGTGCCATTGTTAATGCTGTGGGAAATACCATTCCCCCAGTATTTATTTTTCCAAGGGCCCGATTCCATGACTCGATGCTTAATGGAGCTCCTGTAGGAAGCGTTGGATTTGCTAACAGTCCGTCTAGTGGTTGGATGACAGGGCCTTTATTTCTCAAAGTTCTTCAACATATACAAGAAACCGTTAGATGCACGAAAGATGACCAAATACTAATATTACTTGACAATCACGAGAGCCACTGCACAATAGACGCTATAAATTTTTCGAGAGATAATGGCATGGTATTATTAACATTTCCTCCTCACTGCACTCATAAATTGCAGCCACTTGACGTTGCAGTAAACAGTCCTTTTAAAGCAAAGCTTGCAGTCGCTCAAAATGATTGGTTGCTTAATCATCCGGGTAGAACCATCACTATTCACGATCTGGCGAGTATTGTTACTCCTGCATATAATGCTTCACACACTATCAATAACATCACATCGGGATTTTCTGCGGCAGGGATATATCCATTTTCGAGAAACAAATTCACAGATGATGACTTTGAATGTTCAGAAGTGACTAATAGGCCAGTTCCTGCGCAACAAGCACCTTTGATTGTTGCATCAGAAAATGTAGCGATTGATCAAACTGATGAGATGTCACTTCAGGTTAGTGCTCCTGTGCCTCATAGCGATAACAATGATGCCCCTTATACTGCAGATCTTGATGTGGATCAACCTGTAATAACAGTCGCTCAGGCCATTGAAGTATCTCAAATTGTTGTTCCTGCACCATCCGCAATCGACAGTGACGCCACTGATGCCGAAGATATAGAAGTTGATCAACCTGTAATTACACCCACCAAGGCTATTGATATAGGTCCGGTTGTTGCTAATTTTGAGAATATGAGTCAACTCACAATCACAAACCCTACATCTCAACCTCCCCGTGAACTTAACCATAAAGTAGATGAACTTGCAACAACCACTGAGACAACAGATAAAGCTCCAATAGGGTTAATAACTCCTGAAGCAATAAGACCTTATCCAAAAGCGGCTCCTCGTACTGGAAGAAAAGGAAGAAAGAAAGGTTCCTCACGTATTTTAACTGACACTCCAGAAAAACTCGCAATAGAAGCAGCATATCTAGACCGTCTTAAACGCAAACCTTCAATTGTTCCTTTATCAAAACGAGGTAAATCTATGGCTAAAAATACTTCTACAAAATCCAAGAGGAAGAAAACTTCGCGAGGTGATCAATCAAACTCAGAATCAGATGGAAACATATCTTTGCATGATGATTCTGATATGGAGGCAAGTGACAGTCTAAGTAGTTCTGAGTTTGATGCTCAAGTTGCCGAGGGAGAATCATTTCAATATTTGAGATATGAGGATTTAAATGAAAATGATTATGTGTTGGTAAAATGTCACTCTATCAAAAATGATGCACAAATGTATTTTGTGGCTATTATTAAAAGAAAAGACGAAAGGATGTTTTTAGTTTCTTTTATGAAAAAGAAGTTTGGTTATAAATTTTTGTTCCCTGACAAAGAAGATCAATCATTTATTCCTATTACGGATATTGTGAAGAAACTTCCAAAACCATGTCCTACTGCCGGAACTTCACGAACAGCTGCCCTTTTAACCTTCAAATTTAACTTTAGTAAATTTAGGCTAGGATAAGATTTATCTTCCAATGTTTTAATTTGTTTCTTTTTAATTTTTATGTTTTTTCTTACTGGACTTTAAGGCTATTTTGATTGTTTATTTTATAATTTAAAGCTTTTAAAGTACGTTCCTAAGACTCATAAGTCATATTTTTAAGATAGGTATCACAAAGGTACATATTTTATAAGATTGTTTTGCAATATTCATATTGATCTCTTTTATGACTTGTAAGTTAGTTAAATCTTGATCAAGACTGCCCCAGACTGTATAGAGTTTTATACAATTTATTTAAGTAATAACTAGTGTAGGTATATATGGCTATGTTCAATGATAATATAAGATGCAAATAACATAAATATAGTGTTGATTAAGTTCTAAGTGACGTGGTTTTTATTTTATCCTGGTTTTTCAATACTGCCCCTAGGGGTTTCAAATGTGCCCCGCAGATGGGGCGGATTTGAACAAAATATGGTTTTTAAAAAATGGAAATTACGTTAGTTTGATGGATCAAAATAAATAAATATCTTTTTTATTATTTAGTATAAACCCCATAATTATTTATAAAATATAATACATCTTGATTTATAACACCATATGAGAAATATAATTTAATAACTAAAAAGTGTTCAAAGGTGCCCCCCTCTCCCCTACCTATTTAACACAATTTAAAATGTTTCCAGCCCCTAGACGCCCTCAATGCCGTAGAAAACTCGAATCGCAAAATAGTGTAGCTGTCCTCACCTCCGGCACAAAGGAGGACGCAACTCGTTGGTGTCGCTAATAAGTTCCTCCAGTTGGAAACTCGATGCGTAAATTTGGAAGAGAAATTAGTGTCAATCATGCATAAGTCAATCATGGAACATTTCATGCAGTACCAACGCGATGTAATAGATGCTGTTGGGAAATTAGGTTCATTGGCAGATGCCATAAGTAGAACAAACACTTCTTAGTTACTTTAAGTAGGTAGATTATAATAGGTAAGTCATAGTAATATTGTGTTAAGATAGGTCCATGCCTTCGTTGTCTCAAGTGAGGACTCTAAAACTGCGGCGACCTGTGACATGGAGTATTTACCAATTATAACTATTCAATCATTGGAGGAAAAAATGATCCGAGAGTAATGAGCTCTCTTCATTATATATCCGGATCAGGGCTCGGAAACCGGTTGCAGAACAAAACCGGTTTCGGTTATTGACCCCAAACCGAAAACGATTTCGGTTAAAGGTTGCACTTTACCGGTAAAAACCGGTAAACGCAGAATATCGGTTTTTCTTTGATTTCGGTTTTAGTATTGAAAATTAACCGGTAATTTGCCGCGCGCGACGTTGGCACCCCGTGCGCAAGCAAAAAGAAAGATTTTGCAATTTGCATCAAGGTATACCATGGTTGAGAAGGTGCTGACGGAACTGATTCCTTATAGATACAAGTTTGGAGGTTTCAGCGTTGTTTTAAGAACGGAAAGTATATGTTAATGTGCAAATTATATTCATCAGAATTCAGTAACAGTAATGGACATTGAAATGACTATGTAGTATCATAGTGTGCTGTAGGATGAATATTATGATTTATGCTTGTTATCGGCAACCATCTCGTTTCAGACAATTTTGATTTGAATACCAAATGATTTTACAGATTTTAATAGGTAATTAGTATTCTATTACGTATTTAACAACTATCAGTTAAAAAATGTAGTGTTTATTTTTTATTTTACTCGACTTAAAAAGTGTATTTGTTTTATAGTCTAAGTCAGCGGCAGGCAACAGGCGGACCGCGGTCCGTGTGCGGACCGCGAAAGGTCGAATTTCGGACCGCGAAATATTGTAAATATTAATTTAAAAATTTTAAAAACTTATGGTGTATTCCGAACACTTTAAAGAATTTGCTCCCGTTGGAAATTTAACTTAAAGTTAATTTTTCAACAAATTAGACAAATGTTAACCAACGAAATTTTTTTGAACTTCCATCCTCATTGTACATAAAAAAAAATGTTTAAATAATTTTCGTAAACATTTTTCACTTCATGGAGCCCTTACTCCTTCTACATTATCCTACTTCCTAATAATATTATAAAGGCGAAAGTTTGTTTGGATGTATGGATGTTTGTTACTCTTTCACGCAAAAACTACAGAACAGATTTTAATGAAACTTTACAATAATACAGCTTATACATCAGAATAACACATAGGCTACAATTTTAAGCGACTTTTAAAATGGGGGAGGTGTTATGTTCGTTTTTTTATGTTCAACGATTACTCCACCGTTTGTTAACGAATTTTCAAATTTTTTCTTTTGGTATTAAGGGTATCATATCAATTTGGTATTATATTCACAAAAGTGGTGGTCTGATGAAGGATCCATAATCCATAAGTAATAATTTTATAACTTACTTATACAAAAAAATAGAAATCCAAGTAATATTGTCAAAAAAAAATTGTTTCATTTATCATCACATAATTGTTTTAATATTAATGAAAGACATCTATTAACAAAAAAAAAAAAAAATTCCGCCATTTGTTTACAAAAACATTATAAATATTTCGATGCTTTTAAAAAATTATTTTTCTTAACTTTATGCTCTAGAAAATATTATGATTTTTAGAATTAACTATTTTTCTTAATAACAATATTTAATTGTTTATAATCGTTTTTTGTTATAGTTCTATTGTTTAACAAATGGCGCATCAAAAAACTCACACAAGTAGTCGCATGGGGTCTCTACTGACCACAAATTAAAAATGAAAATTAAGTTGAAGAAATGAATAAAACGAAGTATTAATTATGCGAATTGTTACAATGCTTTATGATAATTAATCTCAATAAGCAATAACCTTCATTTGCCTTTATACAACTAAAAAAATCAATCAACTACTGCTCTGTCTCGAAATCTCTTAAATATCACTATGGTTGTGAATTGTGATCGAGATTCAATTAAGTATTCAATTTGATGACCAGATTTTTTTTGAAACACCGAAGGAAGGTCCTTAGCTAATACTGACAAACATATTTTCCTCATTTGTATAATTTGTTACGCACTTCTGGTCATCACCCCCTCATCATCATCACCATCCAGGATCAGGTCAGGGATTATTTTAGGCATCTCTGGGCTCTTAAAATATCTTGTCTACCGATTCATTCCCGTCACAAAACGGTGCATAGTTTTGAAGTTCGAAGGCTAGGCTCGCAAAAAGT
The DNA here is from genome assembly GCF_905147365.1 of Aricia agestis. Classification (NCBI taxonomy): domain Eukaryota; kingdom Metazoa; phylum Arthropoda; class Insecta; order Lepidoptera; family Lycaenidae; genus Aricia; species Aricia agestis. The sequence goes on along the minus strand of NC_056408.1, from coordinate 19,398,403 downwards.
CTTTTATCTTCAGAAACCTTCTAGCCTCCAGCCTATTTCACTATCAATATTAATTTTAACAATAGAAATATTAAAAAAACGATGATAAAAAATTAAATATTGTTATTAAGAAAAAAAATTGTTTCTAAAAATCATAATATTTTCAAGAGCATAAAGTTAAGAAAAAAAAATTTTATAAGCATCGAAATAGTCCATTTGTTTATACATTTTTAATAAACAAATGGTGGATTTTTTTTTAGTTAATACATGTGTCTTTTATTGATATAAAAACAATTATGTGATGATAAATGAAACCAAATTTGTTTTGACAATATTACTTGGATTTATAGTTGTTGTTCAAGTTAAAAAATTATAATAAACAAAGTATTTTTTTTTAACTTTTATGGCGTGATCTTGTTAAGTATGTTTGTATAATATTAATTAAATTACGGCGTACGGCGGGCACACGGCGCGGGCGTACGCTTTTCGCAGTAAATTAGTAACTAATCCATGGTAATCTACTCGACACAACTGTACACGCTCGAAATAAAAATTATAGTAGCAGCGCTAAATGAGGTGGGCGCACGCGGATTCGTGGCCCGCGGCGTTCTTTCAACGCGTGCGCCCGCGCCCGTATCCGCCCGTGTTTTAGCAATGGCCCTCAGGGCTGTTACACAAAAACACGATACGACGTCGTATCGTGTTTTTGTGTCCCGGCCCTTAGATCTCTGTATGTCAAACCTAACATTTCTTTTTAAATTAAAAATTAAACTATCTTATCAACCCCCAAGCGGCCCAAGCGGGCCGCGATAAGTGATAAAAATAGATTTCCAAGAAGCGCGATCGAAGAATTAACCGGTTAATTTGGGTTTTCAAAATCGTTTGTGTGTTAGTAACCGGTAACCTTTACCATTTGGGTTACGTAAAAACCGTTCGCTTGTTTAACCGGTAAATAAAAGAACGATATATTTACCGGTTTTTGACCGAAATAAACCGGTATTTTCAAACCGGTTTCGAGCCCTGATCCGGATACTTCGCCAAAAAGGCAAAAACGAAAGTATACAAAAATTGTTCTACATGTGAAACAAGTCTTACAACTAACATGGGTTCAGAACATATAAGTTTCCGCGAATATGCAGGTCGCCAATGGCTGTGCAGTCCCACTGACTCGCTTATTAAATGTATTGCAGGAATACAAGATATTAAGAGGATACACCAAGGGCTAGAGAAATAAAAAATAAGGCATTTTAAAATGTATTGCTGTCTCACCAATATCACGTCTCCCACCGCAGAGCGCGATAGAGACAACACGACAAAAGTTCTAATAAAAGAACAGAAAATCATCGATTCGTTGTCCGCTGATTCCTTCTCCAAAACTTAACCGATTTAAGTACTTTTTTCATTAAGAATTAAAGCAAAGATTGAGCTGTGTTCCTGTTTTTTTTTTGTATATTCTAGCCAGTATTGTTTTCTGGGTGTTTGAACACAGAGGAAAATCTGGCCATTTTTTTGGGCTTTTGAACGTTCATATCTTTTTTATTAACTAAATTATGAGAAAAAGAAAACATAGGGACATTGTATTAGTAGCCATAGATATTCAGGAAAAAAAATTATAACTCTACCGGCATTATCCAGGGAGGAAACAGGGGACAACGTTTGTATGGAAAAACGGCGGTGTGGACTCCTCTTAACGATATAATTTTAAATAAATATTTAGATAAAAAAATTTGAAAGAATTGATAAAGACACATATTTATAAATATGTTTATAGATTTTGACTTCATCAGTTGTGATATACATAAAAATAAATTAATTGAATATTTAGTTAATATTACTAGCCGCTTCTTCATATATAATTATCGTAAAGAAATTAATAAAATACTGCATGGCAAGAGAGATTGTCAGCAGGACGACGAGGGCATATTTAAAATAAAAGCGAAAAAATATTATAAAAATGTGGTAAACGGCCTATAAAAACTTTATTTTGGAAATTTCGCTCTTTTTTAAAATTTAATGTTATTGCATGAATTACCAATTGTTAGCATTTTGAATTTCTTGATTTATGAACCTATTATTATTAATATTAATAAAACAATGCTTACGATTGGTAATTCATTATTTAAATCCCAAAATAAACTAAATCTAGGTTTGAACACATGATGTGTTATGGTTATACATGTTATGTATATTGAAGAAAAGTTGCCTGCCGATGACGCTAGGAGCGCTGTATGAAGTTGCCTCTTTTGGGCGCCGAAAGAGGTCTCTATTCCAGTTATATACAAAGTACTTTGTGGTTTGTGCGACGGGATAGTGATGGACGTTGCCATGGTGACATACTTATTTAGTCACTTCAATTAAATAATACGGGCGAAATACTTAAAATGGCAAAGAAACATTTGCCGGGACAGCTAGTCATTATATAAAGGACTTTGTCCTGAATGACATGAAAATGTAATCAGCCGGTATAACACTTAAGTTGGAAGAAACATGGGTATCATCTTGCCTCCTAGAATACGGTAGGGTGTTCTTTTTTAGAGTGCCCAGGTTAGCTCAGCTCTCAAACGGTATATCATTTAGTAGTCTTCATATTATACAGTCCATCTCTTCCGTGCCCAAAATGATAACGACGCGTCCTCATCATTCTGGACAAAGAAGACATTGTCGTAACACTCGCAATAGGATTGATTCGCCGAAGAGATCGTACACCTGCCAGCCTCGCAGCTCCTTCCCAAAGCCAGACAAATCGCGTCTGTGTGCGTCCCTGGATAAAGACAATCTCCTGCGGGCAGACACCCGCATCAATACTATCGTTAACAGCTACCGAAGACGTAAAAGCCCCAATAATATTGTTAATAATGGAACATATTACGTAAGGATGGGTTTGACGAAACTGTTCTCAATGAGCCAAACCAAATTATTAACGCTAGGAAAACGATTAAAGACGTGCTCTTGCGCTGAATATCGAAGATTTAAGAGTCGCCCGGTCCTACCGCCTATTGGAGACTTTCCCCTGGAGAGGCTGGACCACCATACCATTTACGTACACTGGCTTAGACTATTTCGGTCCGTTTGCCGTAGCTGTGGGTCGTCGCCAAGAAAAAAGATACGACGCCCTTTTCACATGCCTAGTCACAAGGGCTATACACCTGGAAGTGGTCGCATTACTAAGCGATAACGAGCCTAAGGCGGTTCATCGCTCGAAGAGGATCGCCCAAGCAAACCCACTCTGACAATGGAACGAATTTTGTAGGTGCAGGCAAAGAACTGAGGAAACAGCGGCCCTGTTATTGATTTCGCTACGAGTGGAAGAATACAATGGCGTTTCATTTCCCCGGCCGCACCTTTTATGGGGGAAACGGTTAGTGCGCAGCGTGAAGAACGCGCTTAAGACAACTCTTAAAGACAGGTACCTTCCCAAAGTAGACACATTCGGAACTTTGCTCTTAGAGGCTGAGGCAATCGTCAACTCCCGGCCACTGCCGTACGTCCCCACGGTGACTGACGCTCCAGAGGCGATAACACCATTCCACTTTCTAAAAGGCACGTCATCGGTGGTTTCTCGGACTAACAATCTGACCCTGCCAACCCTGAGAGAGAAACTGAAGGAGTCCCAACCGTATGTAACCGTACCAAGGTGCTGATCATGGACTCTACTCTTCCGCGCGGCTTATGGCCGCTAACCAGGGTCTTGAAAACGTACCACGGTCAGGACAGTCGTATCTGCGTAGTTGACCTCCTCACAAACACTGCGCCGACCGGCTAAAAAATTAATTGAAATTAAGGCGCAGCCAGTCACCACCGAGAGTGTCCCTCCTTAGTGTCCCACTGGGGGCGGATATGTTGGCGACTGGCTGGACAAACCTTAGTGCTTATACCTTTTTTACGGGTTTTCAATCTATTTTTCTATATCACATTTTATCCTATTGGACCTGGATCCCAGAAGGATAAGACATAACTAACTCTCTCATGGATGAAACCATAGGTTCTAAGTTGTGCCTCGTGTACTTAGAGTACCTGCGAGTTTGTATAGCTCTACGTGTGACACCTGGTCAGGTACTAGGTAAGAAAGTTGACTAAAAATTTGTCTTACTTTACTTATTTTATTCATACATACATTTCGAGATTTTAGCACACATAGTGGCTAAGTCAATACCATCTTGCTAGTAAATCAAGAAAAAAAGTTTTGTAATATTTTTTTTTTACAAAAAGATTAGGAACAGGTCATATTATCAGCTAGAAAGAAAAGCCCTTTAAAGTTCACACGTTGCTGGACAGTACGATCATAACTCATAGCCATGCATATTGTACTTCGTTTTGTGACATACCGGCTATAGCCGTACAAATTAAAAAAGTTATATTTTGACCTACGGCCTTAGCAGTCGGTTACGTACTGAATGACGATAGAATATATTTATACTGTCTCAATACAATTACTTTTCTAGGCCCTGCTGTCATTCTACATCACTGTTTTTGACGAATGAAGTT